>NW_008672831.1:9492-20061 GCF_000695815.1 Acanthisitta chloris
CCTTAGCTCACAAAAGGAATGTTGAAAGGGACAATGAAACAGGATAGCAGGCATCCCAAAAAGAAAATACTTGGACCAGTATTGGCATACAAATGTCTAGATGCAATATCATGGTGAATACACACTGTGAAAACATGAAATTTTTAACCGTCAGAGGAACAAGCTTGAGTAACAACTTCCCAATAAAAAGGATTTTAACCAATTGGCTGCTTTGGCAGATTTCTTGGGATTGTTGACCCTAGTTCAGTCCAAAGTTCAGATCTGAAATTCTGCTCCTTTGATAGCTGCAGCGTCTGTGAAAGTTTAAATACCACATACCTGATGATCACAGAATTTATGCATTTGTGTAACTTTTCTACTATGCATTTTTGCAAAGTTCAAAAGTCTTTATGTATCTTTCTTTAGGGTTTCAGGAGCTATATTAGGGTAGCAAGATCAATTTTATGTGAGATGGAAATAACTGCTGAGAAAGTACCTTCCTGGTGCCTAAAGACGAAGCAGTATTGAATAGTTCATAAAATTCTGATCTTGTTCTAAGAAAGAAGCAATTTTCAGCCACAAATGTCTGATTTTAGTGTCCAACCTGTGCCATAACTGGTGAGTGAATCTCTGTTGACCAATACAATAGCTGTACTGCTGTGTAAGTATTTGTACCTTGAAAATATGGATCGTAGAGTAGCACATAAAATCACTCATGCTCTGTACTGCTGTTTATCACAAAACTCAATCAGAATCATGAATTCAGTAGTTTCTCACTGATTGTGCAAGAACAACTACTATAGAGAAGATTCAAGAATGACCAGCCATAACCAAAGTTCTTCTTTGAGTAGAAGTCAAACACAAACAATTCAAATCTTACGAACAAAGAGGCAGATGAGCCTTTTCATCATCTGTCTTATTGCCAGTGGAAGGTGGTTTCCTCTAAGCAATCAAAGGCAAGAAGAGGCAAGTAAAAGCAAACTGTAAACATACAGAGCCAGAATCTAGAGGTCAGAAGGAGGTCGGTGCCTGACATGGTAAAAGCAAAGTTTAATTGTGTTCTTAGACCTTGATTTTTAAATTAGTCCCACACTGGGGGAAAGGCTGAACTCCAACCAGTGAACACTTTGGGTGCATTGTGTTAGATATCAGGTAATAAAACCACAATCACAAATCCATTGGAAAGTTGGTTTTGTTAATTATGGTAGATGGATGCTACCAAAATATGTCTTTTAATATGAAATGCTCTGTGAAATTTGAATGTGCATTTGTGTGTGTTCTTACAAATTGGATGTACACAATGAAACAAAAGTAATGTAATAAAGAACAGGTTGTGTCTACTTCTAGATAATGTCTAATGCAAAGCACAACTTGTGCAGCTTCTTACAGCCCAGTGGAGACAGATGGGCAAGATATGGCAGTGAGTGTTTAACTGGCCTCATGCCCAGTCTTGGTTATAAAGTCTCTGAAAAGGCTTTTAGTTCTGGGTAACCAAACACTGGTAATTCTGCCTGTGATTCTTTGTAATATTCATGGTATGGAAACCACTTCCCATGCAGGTAAATTCTGCCTCAGAGAGATAATTTGTGAGCAAGGGCCACAGAATAAAACCTACAATGGAGTAAACTTTGTGGTCAAGGATAAAATGGCAACATGCAAAAATGAGACTGTATGTACATGTACATGTACATGACTGTATGTACATGTTTGTACATGTACAGTCATCCCAGAAGAGCTTGTCCAACAGAAAATATCATATATGAAATAACAGAAGGAGGAATATCAGCTCAATTATTCACTTGCCTGTGCTAGCAACAGAGATCTTATCTCCCTAGGAGGCAGTCTGACTTCTGCATCTGGCTTTTCAGAAAGGGATTGTGGTCAGCTATGAAAGAAGGATGGAGCCAAGCACGACCTGCATCCTGCTGTTGTTCCCAAGGTGGAGAAATCACCTTGAAGCTAACATCTTTTTATTGTGGAATGAGGGAAATGTAGGTTAAACAGTGAAGAGAGTGAGGAGTAGCAAAGAAGGAAAGATGAACAAGAAGTTCAGATGAAGCAAATAAATAGAAATAGAGACAGTGAGGTCATTGAGGGACAAGAGCATGAAAAGATGGTGACAGATGAAGTCGATAGTCCCTCTATTTTATTTTCAGTTGTCACAAAACTGTAGAAAAGCAACCTTATCCTGGTGCATAGGAGGAGGTGAAGATTTCTCAGTCAAGGAGCAGGTCTGTTTGAATTGCTGCAGGCTGAGCAGAATGACAGATGAAAATGGAGAGGAAAATGGGGGCCTTAGGGGAAATTTGTCCTAGCTCAGTACAGACAGGGACAGTACTGGATTCACAGAGACTTATTTATCATCCAAGGAAAAAAAGACAAGAGAAAGAAGAGAAAATAATGGACTGACTTACACTTTGTTTCTGTGAAAAATACTTTAAATACAAATAGGCAGACACAAAGTTCTTTAATAATACATGTTGGTGCCTTTGTGCTTCTGTCTACTCTAAACAGAAGGGAATGCAATGCTTGTGAAAGTGTAAGACTGGGAGTTTTCAAGGCAAGAAAACCTGTTTTATTCCTAGTGCAAGTAGAGCACAAGTCAAATGTGGATGAATGAGTAGAAGTCAAATATGGATGATGTTATCATTTCCATCTCTTGATGTTGACTAGCAAGCCTCTTTATCTGTTTGTCAACCATGTTATTACTAAAACATTTAAAATATATTTTTATCTGTATCAAATAGCAATTTTCTTTCTACTACTATTAAACAGGAAACCTTTGTGGGTTATTCCTCTGGTTTCTTGTAAGCACAGGCACACACACACATTCTCTGCCCTTTGAACTGTGAAATGGTGCAGAGACAACAACTCTCCTTGGAACTGTAACAGTGGACAACCTGTAGAGTATTCCCCACTGAACCACATGACAGAGATCCTCTGAGGACCAAAATGCCATCACAACAACTCACTGAAATAGCATTTTATCTGTTCTCTTACAGGAGTTGCACAGATGGAGGGCTTTATTTTTTGTAGAGTCCTACCAGGCTCATTCCTATCCACGAGGACCTACCTACAGAACAAAAAGAGTTTATTTAGTTCTTGCCCTGCAGTAGTCAATGGAGTGTCATTCAGGTCGAAGTGTAAGATGGGGCCACTTGTCCATTAGGAAGTGGAATGAAACCACTAATTCATTTTATGTAGAGTACAAAACAGCTGCCAGACAGTAATAATTTTCAGTCAGTGCTGACCTGGGGTAGATTTAACTAGTGACCTAGAAATGAAAAGCTGGGTAGGCAACTGCAAATCCCCTGAGTTGTTGGAAAAGGCATGCTTCTAAAAGATTTAGAAATGTATAATTTAGTAAGGGACAGGCAGTATATTTTAATTAATACACTTGTATTTTTCCAGGTCGGAGGTTCTTTCCAGTTTACTTGGTAGTGTCATTTATATCCATAAAGAAGAGATGTAAAATATTATTTCCACAGAACAGTTATGTTTTGTGTCAGCTTTACATGAAATTAAATTAACTCATGAACAGGAAAGTAATAAGGAAACAAACTCCTGCAGGACAGATTTGTGTTTATGAAAATGAGTACAAATGCTACAAGTAAATGCACTAAATTTTGAAATCAGTAAAATATTTCTTTGGTTGTCCCTGTCAGGGGAGGTGCCCAGGACTGGGTAATGAGAGTGGTTCAGGGCAAGGCCCTGGGCAAAAAAGGCTGACACTGTTGGGTTCTGAGCAAACATGAATAACAGAGGGCTAAATTATAAAATAATGAATGGCCTAGAGAAAACAGAGGAGGAGCTTTTTGTCTTCTAATTTTACAGGAGTAAAATAAGGGGACAGTCCATGAACTTAATATAGCAGTGACCTATTGCTCCTTTGGCTGAGGAAGTCACACAGCTGGTGAGCCTGAGCACCAGTGGCAGAGGGAGGTCACTGCCCAGACATGTTGTGTGTGCTGCTACGGTTTTCAGAGCAGTGAACCTGAAAATGTACAGGGATTCCAGAAGGATGCTATTATGAATATTGTATATATCCAGAGCTGTTACAATCAGGAATATCTGCTCCCACAGCAATAAGTTTCAGGCAGAAAAGGAATAGATAACTATTTGCTGGTTTGTTTTTTATTTTTTCTGGTAGGGTCAATCTTCTGACATTTTAGCTTCCTAAGTTGGCTCGTTGTGGAACTGGAGACCCTACAAGGGAAGTGGTGGGATTAAATTGCTAGGATCGAGGCTGACATTAATGGGACAAGCCATTAGATCTCCTTAGCAGTAATGTGAAAATGCATTTTGAGAGATCCATGGAAAATGTAATGTCTGGCAAGAGGGGAAAAAGCAAAACATTTGTCACCTCTGTGTGTGTGGTTACTCTCCCCTGCTGGCCACTGACAAATGAAGGACACTGTGTAATATGTGCTAGGGTCTAATGCAGTGTAGAAGTTCCCATATTTCTATTGACAAAAACCACAACATTTTAATTTACCTAGAGAAAAACTACACTCCAATCCTTGCTACACAGAACTTGTCAGCTGAGACTCCAGGGTTTTGATAATGGCTCTACTTTTCACACGCTGGATGGCTCCAGGCAGACCATTTGACTGCAGCAGTTTAATGCTTTTTGAAAAGGAGATAGCACTGTGTGCTTGAATCCAAGAAAACCTTGAATACTAGGTGATCTTATGGTATATGGGCTAGGTTAGGAAACATGCACGAAATGTTAATGTTTCCTAAATTGGGTTGTTGGGGGTTTTTAGTGGAAAAAAACCTCAACCAAAACCAAAAACAACCAACTTGGGGCTTGATCTGTTGATAAAAGTGACCTCAAATTGCCTTGTGACTGTGACAATACTGTGCCTAAGAAGAGAAGAAACTACTAGTGTGGCCTGCTTGACCTTCTGTCACAGCTGCAGTCACCTTGTGTCACCTCAGTTTGCTGCAAGTCGTTAGTCCCAAGGCTGACCATGCACACCTCTCACCTCTACTAAATCGAGGTGATCTGTTGTCTTATTCCATGTCTGTCATGGTGCTGTCTACTCATTTGCTGAAACTGCACTGTGTACAAAATATTTTTCTTTTACTTCCAGCTAGCAAGAAACTTTGAGCCATATTTTGGGCTGTTTGATGGAAATATTGAGCTTTGCAGTGTTCCCCATAGATGCTGAGGTTGTTGACCTCTATTGAAAGAGTTTGTGGGATAGCTGCTGAGCAATTTTTGTCTTCTGCACACCTAAATTTTGCACTTGATGTTGACAGTTTCATAGTTGCAGTAGGATAGAGCTGTCATCAAGGGAAGTTGAGATCACACAGCATGAAATGGTCTCTCATTTAAACGACACTGAAGGAGAGTTTGGGCATGGAGAACAAATAATTTAACCTAACTGAATGCCCCAGTGAAAGGAATGAAGAGGGCTGAACATGTAGATGATGATGGACTTCCAGTGGTTTGCACTGCTTTGAAGATTTAATGAAATATGCTTCTGAATATTGAGTATAGGTGTAGAAACAGAAAATTGAACTGCTCAGATCGTTAGTCTGTGAAGTTCTGTAGTAAAGTTCTAATGAATTGATGAAGAACAGTTCTTCTACTGATTGAGGCAGAAAAGGTTTTACTAACCTTGAATTCATGGATAGGATATACTACACCTTTTTACCTAAGTTTATATTGTGGCTTTATCTCTGAAATCCAAATAGAAGTGTCTGTATCTGAGGTTAGAAGAAATGTTTGCCTGGAATAAGTTAACCAAGCTAGGAGGGAATAAATTTGCATCTTAGGCAGAAACTCCCTTTTTTGCTGTATCCATCCAAACTGAAGGACTTTAGAGCTAACAGTGACCATCCACAGTTGTGTGCAAAGGGAGGTAGCTATTAGTTGTTTAGGGACAAATTCTGAGGCTTCTCATTAAAAAGAAACATGGCTATCCCCTTAAAAAGATATATGAATTAAAAAATAATGAGTGCCAATAAACAGGGCAGAGCTGAAGTGAAAAGCAATCAGTTGAGAATATAGTGTAATGAACTGGCCCGTGGGTTAGCATCTCATCTCTTAAACCCCGACAGTTAAGAAACATCAAAACAATTACTTCTGATAATCCCCTCAAGTAAGGCTGAAATTCCTGCAGTGATTCCTGTGCTGAAGTAGCTGCTTTGGGTAACAATGAGCCCTTCACAAAGGCTCCCTGAGGCAGGAAGATAGGCAGGATGCAGCACTGAACGTTTGCTGGCCCAGTCAAGACTTCTTATAGCCCTGAGCTACAGGGCACCAATTAATTTGAGTAGCTGTTTAACTGACTTTTACTTACACAATGTTCCTCTCTCTGTGTTTAACTGAAAGCTCTTGGTTACACCAGTTTGGCACCAGTGTGGTGGTTCTGAAATAACTAGAAAGCTGAAATCAGTGAATCGGTGTTGCAGATACAAGTGTGGGTGAAAAGAATGAAAACAAAGAAGTGAAATCGAGTTTTTGAGTAATTTACCTTTTCCTCTTCTACAACTGGCACGATTTCTTTGTGAAGCTGTGTCCACCTACCGCTGACTGCTCAGCTGTAGCTCCACAATAAAACCTCCTGTTCCTTCCCTTCCTCCTCCCCCTCCACCCTCCATCCTGAAAAATCCCCTCCAACTTAACATTTCATTCTGAAAGCAGAAGGAGCTACACATATTGTGCCAAAATGTTTTCTGTTGAGTGAATTTTTGTACAGAACTGAGACCCACAGAGGTTTTCTTCTGCGTGTGATGTTCCATGTTTGTGTCCCTCAGAGATCTGTAAGAACACACTAGAGTATGATGTTTATAAACATCTTCTGTTACTTTATAGGAAAACTCACACCACATGTGACCAGGGACCACTTTATGAAGACTCTGCAACTAGAACACAGCAAATGACCAGTCTGGAGGGGAAGGATCAGATCTTACATTTCTAACTTAAGAGGTTGTAACTCATTGAAAATGAGAGAGCAAGGTTAAAATGGAAAAAAATGAGCAACATCTTACAAAAACATAGATGATACATTGGATTACTTAAATATACAAACTGATAATTCTGGTCTTTAACAGAGATTTAGTCTTGCTGAAAAGAAGGCTGTTGCATTCTAGAGAGTAGAGATTTGAAAGGGAAAGGAAGCTGCAGTGAGCAGGTTCTACTTCCCTACCCCTAACCATTGCAGACCCACAGGCTTTGCTCATTTCTGAAAATAAAGCCTTAAGGTGGTGTCACAGTAGAGGAGAAAATGCCATCAACCTGCCACAGATGGCACCCCAGTTTCTGTGGTTCGTGGTGTCTTCTGTTCATTGATATAATCAAAAGGCAGTTGGTGACATCAATTGATCTGAAACCTGCTGCACACTGGTACTTTTCCTGGTTCTTACCTCAAGGCTTTTCTGTGTCTGGTTTCAACTTTAAATGAAAACTATTTGGACTTATCCCTTGACCTGAGCATTTCTTGGTGTAATTTGTATTAAAAATAAGCTGCTTTTTTATTTTCTTTGCACAATATTAGAAACAAATACAATACAATCAATTCTCTGTCAGAGAAATCTTTGTAAAAATAATATTTTCTCTTTCCAAAATGCTGCTTTCTTTTACCTCTGTTTTTCAAAGGCATAAGAGGCATCTAGTAAAAATCAATCTGATTCCTTATGGGAACACATCCAGCTCAGTCTTCTCACTGTTTAACGTCTTCCTGCTGCACACTTAGCTAGGAATGCTTCGAACCACATGCCATGTCTGTCTGGTCATAGTAGATATTTTGAGCTCCAGCCTCTTCTTCACTTTCACAGAGACTACAGAAGAGGTGAATGGTTTAATAGATCCATTTGTTTGGGTTCCCGTGGAATTTGAGTGAATAATACATATTGCAAAGCTAACTAGAAGACAAACTAGTGCTTTGGTTAACTTTACTTGCAGCCTGGATGGGTTGGTACTTCAGTTGGAGTTCCTTCAGTGTGGTTGTAAGTAGCACACCCAATCTCACACAAACCACTGATTTAGTGTCTGTGAGTTACACCCCCAGAATTCTTAGCACCATACATAAGTGTGAATGAGACCACAGCAGTTCAAGCAGTTTCTGTGGAGTGCTGCTCTCCTCTAAGCTACTACATTGTTTAGAAGGAAGTAACTTAAGTCTAGGGAGCTTGAATTACATGACAATGCACACTCAAAATAGATTTGGGCAGAGTACTTGCACAGCAAAGTAGACAGCTAATGCAAGTTCCACAGGTAAATCTCTTTTTTCTCTGGAATAATGGTGCATTAATAGAGGATTAAATGTACTTTTTTTTGTGTCAAGCAAATTATAAGTAAAGTGTAGAGCTGTTTCAGCTACAAGCAGCAGATGGGGAGGTGTACAATAATTATTGAAGCAGGTAAGAGATTTCAGATCTTGCAGGCCTAACATGTCAGAACTCTGAATAAGAACCTACATTCCAGCAACATTTCCTATTGCAAGATTTCCAAGATTTTGATGAGAGCCGAGAACAAAAGCTGCTCTGTTCCTCCTGGGGTTTGCGTCAACCAGTTGTCTTATTATTCCTGATGCTTTGCCAATTATATTGTACACTTGGAGAAAGGGATGAAAAAACAGCTTTTCTCCTTTAAAGAGATTTAAACTTCAAACTCTTGTTACTGTGACTCTTGGTTGCAGAAAGCAAGATGAGATGCCAGCTATGGAGCACAGCAGAGATACTGCTGACAACGTTTTTACAAGGTTCCACACAATGGCATTTCTGTATGAGGACCATAAGCTTATAGATGTTCCCATAAATTACAGAGTTATATTTTTTATGGATAGGAGTGGAGTACAATAGGTGGGATTAGAAACAGATTCAGTGTGAGGAGTAATCTTTATTTCCCTTTTTTGGTGTTTTGGAAATGTTGAGTGCTTGGATTTACAAACTTAGAATTATTTTTAACAAATATATTCCACTTGGTTCTTTGCAACAGCTTTAAACATTCAAGCAATACAAGCAGGTACAGTCTTCTATGTATTCTCTGTGCCCCAAGTGAGTGAGCTGAGGGAAAACACTGAAGTCCCAGGAACTGCAGAGTGTTTTTTGAGGGAATGTGCTTTTATACTTGTATCTGTGGAATAGCTTTGTCTTAATGGAAGTGCTTTATTTGTATTTGCATTGTGTTGTGCTTATAAATGTCCTTTAACACAGGTTTTGCAGTGCTACAGAATAATTTAGGTTGCAAACCAGTTTCCAGCTCTTAATCTGCATTTTAAAATTTAATTTCTAAACAAATCCTGCAGTCTCTTTCCAGGACATTTCCCCAGAACTTACATCAAAGAGCAGCAGGATTTGTGTCCACAGATGCACAACTACAACCAACCTTTACATTGCTCATGTGTTGAGACAAATTGGCTACAGCAAGATTCCCTGGTAGCCCAACATCCTGCACACCACACACATCTATTCCTTGTCCTACAAGTCATGAGTGCAGCATGTTTTGAAATGTTTGTCAAACAAGACAACAATCCTCTAGCTCAATGGCAAAGAAGAGGCTCAGGTGCCCTTTGGATGTCTCCTTTGCTAGTAGCTTTTACTTGTTTTCTGTGCTACTGCAGTGAGAAATCATGAGCTATCCATAGGCCTTTGGGTTTACCAGAGGTTACATTTCTCAGGGACCTGCCAGGTTATTTCATTATGGACTCAGTATTTTCTGGAAAGATAATTTTTTGCAGTCATTAACTAACTTCCACTTAATCAAGCCTTCTAGTTAAAGAGCCTTTTGGGAATAAAACTCCAATGATTGCTTCCATTTTTAAAATCAGCTTTATATGCTTTTATTAGCTTTACTAAGACAAAATTGCCACTGAACAGCTCAATACAAAATGGGTAATTCTGGATTCAACTGTATTTTCTGAACTAAAAGCTTCATAATTGCATTTATTATTGTTATTATTAATGCTACCAGTCTTGATTGTCCTATGAGGTCACTACTTGTAACAAAATATCCTATTACAAAAGCTCAAATCCATCCATATCATAGTCTGACCCAGCACCAAATGGAGAAGCTTAGAGGGGGTTTGATCTGATGAAAGAAACTTGTTCTCAAATTTTCTGAATATAGACATTTAGAATTGTTACTGTTAGTAATACAGTATCTGACACATGCTTGGAGTTTTAGCATTTTTCATTGAGAAGACTATCAAATACAACAAATGAACTTTCTCTCAGGTTATGTGAATTTTAAACATTTTGTTGCTCATACTGTCTACAATCAGAAATGAAACTGACAGCTGAGTCATGGGAGAAACAGTCATGAGGAGTCAGATCTCTTTTTCCCAGGACCTAAACCAAAACCACATCTAAGTATGGAACTGTGAAGGGTTTCCCTAAGAAGTGTTCTGTGGATAGCAGGAGGTGAGACAGATCCACAGACCAATACCACCAGAGCTGCAAATATTGCCTTGGTCAAAAGACATCATTGCATCCACTTGCTAATTTATGGCAGGTTTTTTTTTCAGTTGGAATTACTTATATAACATGTATTTTCTCTCTCTCTCTCTCTCTCTCCTCTCTCTCTCTCTCTCTCTCTCCACCTATCTACCTATCCATCACCTCTCTGGGCAGCACATT
>NW_008672832.1:0-1653 GCF_000695815.1 Acanthisitta chloris
CCCTAAAGTTCTATGATTCTATGAATTAGTCATGAAAAGTAAACTGTACATTGTAGCAAGAGGAGAACAGATTGTTAAACAGAAATATATGACTGAGATGAAGAGAATTTAGCCCTGACCTTTTGCCATCCAACAGGATTGTGAAATACTCTGGGGAACCTACTTGCAATCAGTGAATCTCTCTCTGGTTTGTATCAACCAGAGAGTCATTTGTTCAGATCAGTGGTGCACAAGGCACAAGTTTGGGACACCTCCCAAGGTACCATATAATAAATATGATACATACCTTCAGAATATAGAAAAAAATGCCTCCAGCTGCTTTTTGTGAATGACCTGGCCTTGCTGATGTGCACAGGGAGACCATGATAACACTGATAAGTCAAAATTTTGGGGAAATTAGGCACTGGAAAGCCTCAGTTCAGTTTGTAGCCTGTCTAGGCATGGAGCTTTTCATCCCTCTTTGGGAAATTTGGCACTGGAAAGCCTCAGTTCAGATTGTAGCCTATCTAGGCATGGAGCTTTTCATCCCTCTTGAGGCTGAGACAGCTTTAAGGCCCAGCAGTTCTCTAAGTGGAAAGACACAGAAAATCAGGCACATCAAATAACTGCTGCACAAAGGTCTGGGGAAGTTCTCTGTTTGGCTGTATTTTGATCTTGTTTTCTGTGTCTCATCAGTGATGCAGAAATTCAGTGTAAGAGAAATATTAAAGGTAGTGGTGGAGAATTTTTTCTTCATGGACTTTTACCAAGAAAACAGCACAAGTCGTGATTTGTGCACTGCAAAAGCAGCACTTTGGGCTTTAAATTCTGTCTAGCTGCAGCTTGTCTTTGCTGTTTATACATGAGAACATCATCACAGTTTATGTTTCAATTGCTGCAGAAGTGTGGGTATCAGCATAAAAAGGAACAAAACTTTGATCATTCTGAAATCTTAGGTTAACTTTGTGCTTCTTTGTAACCACTGAAAGCAGTCACACACAGGCTGTGTTGAACATATTTGTTCTTTCATTTACCAAAAGGCATTTTCACATCAAAACAGTGTCATCAGCTGTAACATACAATGTATATCTAGCCTTCCATTTCACAGGGAAGAGATGGAGCTCTTTGATTTATTAATAAACCAAAGAGCTTTTGCCATAAATCAGAATGCATCACTTTGTTTCCTTACGTAAACTACTATTCTAATTGGATTTTCTCTCCTCCCAAATATTATCTGACCATAATCACATATTTCAAGTTAATTGTAACAGAACACAAATATACAGACGGTTAGATTTAATGATAAAGGACTTTTAGTTCCAAAACTGAGTCATAAATGAAAAGAATTCAACAAACAAAAGAGGGAGAAAGACAATATTGCATGGCAGTGATGAGGAATTCAGTCCTCTCTGATCTTGATGAGATCAATCTTGTTTTGTGAAGAATTTAGGAGCCTTTAGATTTCAAGTACCTTTTTTCTTATTATTTGTGAAATAGTTGGCCTTGCTGGCAGAGAGGGAATTCAGTCTGCAAGCTTCCAGTTGTTCTAGAAGTTCATGTGTCTGTACAGCACTGAACCCTTTCTCTGCTGAGTTCAGCAGACATACAAACCCTGCATTGGATTACATTGGGTTTCATTATTAGGTGTTTCTAGGATTCCATCAGGGATATTTC
>NW_008672833.1:0-7347 GCF_000695815.1 Acanthisitta chloris
GAGCTCCTACCAAACCCTAACAGAGGGGCAGTCTATAGGGTTTTTCCTCGTCAAATGGAGTTGATCATCACACTAGGGCAAAAGCCTCATGACTGAAAATGATTATCCAGCAAGAAGATCTGGTTTCCTACTGCAGTTACTTAAATACAGGTGATAAAGTTGCATGAGGAATATATTACCTATCACCCAGACAGCTGACATCTTGGGAGTGATGCTTTCAAAGCACATTGTTTGGTAACAATGTTTGGAAGCAAATACATGGTAGAAAAACATAGCCAGTAATGGCAAGGTGTTCCTCTACAGAAGGTTGTAACACTTCCTGGACTAGAAAAGGACATCAAAAGGAAAGTCCCTGAGTCTTCAAAAAATACCAGAAACCATATAAGCATAACAGACACAGGAGGACATAAAAAGGGCACCCACAGGGTGGTCACCTAGTGCAAGGGACTTGATATTTGTGAATGGGAAAAAAATGACTTATGCTTTCCCATGTTTTCTACCTATGATGAACACCTATCTCCTGGACATAGCCATAGTTTCTGCAGATATTGGATGCTGTACAATTGGATTGCTGTGCAATCCTAATCCCATACATTTGGTCCTAATTCCCATTAACTTCAGTGCAAATAGCAACACAAAAAATTCCAGGTTTGGAAAGTGCTGCACAAGGTGAGTAATGAGTATCTGTAGCATTTTATAAACTCAAGGATTATGACACAAGATTGGAAGGTATCTTTCCCACTAACCTTCATAATTAGTGTGAAACTTTACGCTCACACATGGATACTACAGTTTCCCTTTTTTGATGTTTTACATTAAAAATCTGTAGACACTAGGAGTTTGTTTTTTCAAAGGCCAAGGCTTGGTCCAGTAACGATGTGAGCAGCTATGAAGATTTTCAGAGGAATATATCCTGTACTAGGATTGAGTTAGATGTTCCTTCACTATTTTCTTGTAACAAGCTGCTTATTTGATATATCAGTTATCCTAAATGTTGGACATGACCTGTTACATGAATCTCTAGGCATATTGGGGTTTTTCCTCTTAATTTTCAGATACTGCCTTTAAATGCCTTTTCTCTTTCAAACACTGAATAATCAAGAGTTACCTGTCACTTGCCATTTCTTCCTCCTCGGATTTTGTAATTTTGAAACTGGTATTTCAAAAACTTTTCAGAATACAAAAATTAATTTTAGCAATTGCTTTTCTCCTTTTTCTCCTACAACAGAGAATGTTCATTCTTTTTCAAAATGGCATCAGAAGTCTAGTCTTGCCTGGTCTCAAACATGAGCCCTGATAAGAAGGCATGGTCCTGAATGATTTATGATTTGGAAAAGTTTGGTTTTGGAGATTGCTGCTGTTTCCCTTACTATCTTTCTTTACTGATGGCAAGCCTTGCATCTCAACTTGCTGGGGCCCAACAAGTTAGCTGCTGGTGCTGTGCACCTCATAGACTGTCAGCTAGGGGACAGTTAGATAACTACCTTGAGTTTCAACCTCATGGAGTGCTCAGACTCTCAGGGACAAGAGGTTAATTGGAACAGATGTTATTTCAGAAATTGCATGTTGCCCAGAAATCACATCTTTGCCTCCCTAAGCCTTTTCAGTGGTGTTGGACTGTGTGATCTCTCTTGTTTTTCTCACACTGGGTTCCTTTTCATCTTTTGAATCACTCCAAACAATGGCAATCTTTACAAATACAACAAGACCTCCTCTTTATATCAGGCATTCTTCCTTCTAGAGATGCAGGGGATCTGAGCTGAAGCAAGAAGTAATTAAGGCCATTTGTAAAAGATGTGTGTTTCCCCCTTTATAGCTTTAGCAAAAGTTGCATCTAATTTATACTTTGGTGGTGTGTTTGTGCTCTCTGCTGGTTTTGACCTCTTCTTTGAAAGACACTTGAGTAGCTTCAAAGTAGTCTCAGGTTTACTTTAGTGTCCCCAAAAGAATTTACATACAAACTTTTTGACTTCAGACCATTCTGTTTCTCTCAGAATGGGAAACAAATAGAGTCTTATTCATATCTTTGAAAATCTGCTCTTTGCTGGTTTGAAAGGATGCAGCAGAAGCACCTCTGAGATTACATGCACAATTATATCCCAGTACTACTTCTGTTAGTGGGAACGAGCAAAAAAAACGTTAAGGGATCCTCCTCCTCCCAGAGAATCACGTCCCTGAGCTCATTATTATGAACAGCAGATAGAGAGGTAAGAGATGGAAACTAAATCTGAAATCATAAACTCATTAACAGACATCTATGGCCATCTCCCACATGGCCATGAATGTGGGCCATCAGGTATTTCTGAAAAACTGTTGAGGTCTGAAGTGTACCACAGGGAAAACAAACATTTCTTCACTGAATAATCCTTCTCAACAGATTCATGGTGGGGTTGAAATTATATGAAGTAGTGGGTGTAAGAAAAGGTATAGAATTGAGAAATATTTGTGGCCTGTCCTGCTTAGGAAAAGACTTAGGTGTTGGCCAAACCACCCATTACTGGCTGTAAAGTACTATTACTGTAATGCAAGTTTTGTGTGACCTCTTCCTTGTCTGTGGTCATCAACTAAGCTTTGGGTTTATACGTTGCTGGGAAGTCGAAGCTAAGGTACAACCTGGATAAAACCAGAGGAATTTCCTCTGTTATTTGTCACAAACTTTCAGTCAACATGTGAATGTACCCAGTCACCACATCTCTTCCACATGTTCCACAGGTGACTGTCACATCATGTCTTATCTCCAAGCAGCTCTGAAGGATAGTGAGAGATCTTTACCCACTGACTGGGAGTGGGAAAAATCAGTAATCATCAAGACAAAGCTCTCAAATGCAGCTCATTGCAACAGAGATTTAATATTATTGCCTTAATATAAACCCTGAATTACTCTGCTGACTGCAATATGAGTAAGAATCAGAACTTTATAGAGCCTATTCATCTTGTGGTCTGACCTTCATATTTTCTTACAAACTTGCTGGATTTGAATAAATCCTCATAGACTGTCAGCTAGGGGACAGTTAGGTAACTACCTTGAGTTAGTTTTTTCCAAGGGTCATCCCCTTGGATTCCATTTGCAGTCACCACTTGAATCAGTTTGCAGTCATACCCAGAAACAGAATCTAGGCTTTGATAATAATGTGTCCTTCAGTTAGGAGTCAGAAGACCTAAATAAAAAGAAGCCATATAGAAACCATATAACATCAGGGTGGGAAATCTTATAAAGTCAGAATTACTATATCACAGATAATTTTAACTTTAGGAGAAAGTTAAATTTCATTTTGAAATAATGAAGGTAAGTCCTACAATTTGAAAAAATATACCCTGTTAGAAAAAGTACAAACCAGCTCTACTTATAGAGCTATCTCATTGGCACACAACTCCACAGCTGAAGAAGAAAGGAAAATTGGATCCCATTTCCTATTTCATGTCAGAGAATTCCAACTTTGCATGTCACTGTATTTCCCAGTCAAATCCATTCTTTCTGTACTTAGGTGACATCAAAGTGAACACATTCCTGCACAGCAGGAAGATCAAGCATCATAAATACCTAAATGAGACTCTGATATACAGATCACTTGAGTTTATGAAAATCTAGGCCCTTGCATCATTGAAAAACAGAGTATTACTATGTGTTGCTTTGTATCAGATAAGTACACTGGTGCAGTGCTACCAGGATGACTTTGGAACATATTTGTAAGGATTTCCCCTTTGTTCATGTAAACTTGGATTAGCAAATACACTGTCAGAGGGACTGTTACAAACATCTTTCAGAGAAGATCAATTTCAATATGATGAGAATGATCACAGATTGGAATAGAAGAAAAAGGTATCTTGCTAGTCCTACTAATAATAGTGAGTAGGTTGGTTTCTCTTAGGATTTTTCCTAATCTGTGAGACAATGCTATTGATAGTTGACCTATATATCCTTCGAAGACCTGAGAGAGGCTAACATCATGTCTTATTGCAATAGACTGATTTTCAGTGTACTTTATAACCCCAGGTTTCAGAAAGACTAGCTAAGGTCTACCAAGAGGCAGCAGTGAGATGAGAAAGAGTTGAAGCTTCTTCTGATAATATAAATCTGACCAATAGCCATAAACCAGGATCACCAGAAAAGGATCTTTAATCTGTCACATATTGTCTCTCTCTTACCATTGTCCTTTTTCCTGATACTGGTCTGTTCGCAGTGAAAATTATTTTCCTTGTAATGTCAATGTCATTAGAAAATTTATAACAATTCTAAATTTTCTTTGTAGAAATCATTCATAGATTCTGAGGAATGTTTAGGATTCCTTATTTCTGCTCAACAAGATGAAGTAATCTGTGGTGGCAGGATAGAAAAAGAGAATGAAATTTGTGGAAAATTCCTCAAATATGAAAGAATATTTGTGCATAGGCACACGTATCTTCAATATATATGTTTATTGTATAGGTAAGGCATAAAAATCCAGCCTTGCTATAAAATCAAACAGTGAAAGACAGATGCATCCTTATCAAAACTAGCAATGTTCAAGTTCTGCTGTTAATTCGCTGGTGCCAATTAAAAAAAATCAGTTGATAAATGGCAAAGTCAGTGATACTTTGGACATACAAGGGAAAGAAAAGAAATAAATTAGTTGTTACAAATTCTTATCCATATTCATTGGAAATCACTTGGAAGATAAGTAAATTATAAATACTATCAAGAGACCTGATGATGCACTGAGCCTGACAACTGTTACTGAAAGTCATTTGCTGTGGTGCAGGCATCAATACACCAATATTATGGCTTCAACTACTAGTAAAAGGTTTTAGTATGTAAAATATCAGATGAGGAAGAGGTTTCCTGTAATTATTTAAAATGAAGGACTGGAGGGACTTTAAATGCTCTCAAACAGGATATATGAACTACAAATTTTTGGAGTTAAAAGAAACTGTGTCATTAATGATATATTTCAGGGTTGCTTTTTAGAAATGTGGTCAACACTCAGACTAACACTGTTTTTAAATAGTCTATTTCTGCTTGAGGGTTGTATTTATGCATTTGCTAACACTGCAAATATCATTGCATTAGTGGACAGAAAAGAAATCCAATTCCATGGCCTGTAGCAGCTCCGGTATCTCCAGTGTTGGCAAGTGTTCTTGTAAGTGACCATTTGTGTCTTGGTGTATCTTCACAAGCATCATATCACAGGAGATAGGTGTTATGCCCAGCCCAGGACTTTATTGACACAAGAACACAAGAACTTAGTGAACTCCAGAGGATAATGGCTAATTGCAATGGAAGTCTAAAGCACTTGAAGAGCAAATTGTTACATGCTATCTGAAGGGAATTTTTGGCACTTATAGTGGATAGGTTTGCCCCAACAGTCAAATGCCACTATGAGGATGGTAAGATTGTTATGATCATGCTAGACCTTGTGTCTGTAGAAGGGTTCTGTGAATTGAGGAATTCTGAAGAGCAAGTGCCACAAAAGCAACTGCAAAACCCACAATACCACAATTTCACAGCTGAGCACAGCACAGCAACACTGATGCCTCCTTCTTATGGGGTAGCTGGCAAGTTAGCTGAAGAGCCAGCATCTGTTTGCTCATTTTCCAAAGTCTGGAAGAGATGTCAGGAATTAATTCTGGTTTACCTGGTGCAATAGTGAAAATAAAGCTTTCCAGAGAGAAAATCTTCCTTCCATAAGAGCACAGGAGTAGAAATGACATTTGAAATCACTTTTGAATGCCATTGCCAACTATCATGGGGAAGCTTCACAATTGAAACAGCATCTTATGTATGATGTGAGGGGGAAAAAAAGATGGATGATGAGTATGGGCATGAATTATACTGAGTGAACTGGCAGAAGGTGTTTTGAGTTTATGGAGTGACTTTAAATCTGCTGGTCGTTCTACAGTCCCAAAAGTTTTCAAGAAGTTTAATGTGACCCAGAAGAAGTATAGTGCAAGAAGAATTTGAACTTTTTAAAGACTATGTGATGTTTGCTTTATGGATAGATAAAAATAGAACTAGAAAACAAAACTTGAGGGGCTATGTAGTCCAAACCTTATGTCCTAGGGCAGCATCAGGTTTTTTCTAAGTCCTACTATAGAAACATTTTCTCATGATCAGCCTCTTCCCATGTGCCACTATCTTCATGTCTAGAAAGCTTTCTTTGCTGTTACACTGACTTTCTCTTGCTGCAGGGTCAGTGTATCACATACCCTGTTCACTGCAGACATGGATATCAGATTATTCTCATCTTCACTGGAGTATTTGGTGTACTGGAAGACTGATATCATTAGCCCCTATGATTTACTTTTCCATTAGGGTAAACAATCCCAGTCATTTCAATCTTCCCCATAGATCATGAGTTTCTATTACAACCAAGAAAGCCTTGGTGAGCTCTGAGGACATATTTTTCTCAAAGGAACTAACACATAGTAGTATCCTCATTCTGCAAATGACAGCTTGAGACCTCAATCACATGCTGCTTGGCCCATAGAAGGCCATATGGTCACAGGGTCTTTCTAAAGAAAGAAACCTGAAAGTGTTGAATGGGAGACACAGTCAGGGAAGCTAAGGCACAATTGGAATTGAGGCTAGCCAGGGGCATTAAGGAGACCAAGAAGGGCTCCTACAGGTATGCCACATGTAAAAGGAAGGCTAGGGATAATGTGGACCCTTTCCAGAAGGAAACAGGAGAACTGGCTGCTCTGGATATAGAAAAGGCTGAGGTTCTTAATGGCTTCTTTTCCTCAGTCTTCAACTCCAAGTGCTCTAGCTATTCTGACCAGACCAAGAAGGAAAAAGGTGGAGACTGGGAGAATGAAACCCCTAAACTCACTGTAGAGGAGGATCAGGTTTGAGATCATCTAAGGAACCTGAATGTGCATAAGCCCATAAGTCCTGATGAGACTCATCCTGGGTCCTGAGGGAACTGGCCAATGAAGTTGCTAAGCCACTATCTATAATTTTTGAGAAATTGTGGCAGTCAGGTGAAGTCCCTGATGACTGGAAAAAGGGAAATATAACTCCCATTTTTAAAAAGGGGAAAGCAGAAGAACCAGGGAACTATTGACCAGTCAGTCTCACCCCTGTGCCTGGCAAGATCATGGAGCAGATTCTCCTGGAAGCTATGCTTAGGCACATGAAAAGCAAAGAGGTGATTACCAACATGGCTTTACCAGGGGTAGGTCATGCCTGATGAATTTGATGGCCTTCTATGATGGGGTCACAGAATTTGTGGATATGGGCAGAGCAACTGATATCATCTACCTGGACATATGCAAAGTGCCTGACACTGTCCCACATGACAGCCTTGTCTCTAAATTGGAGAGACATAGATTTGATGGGTGGACCACCTGGTGGATAAATAACTGGCTGGG
>NW_008672833.1:7646-8108 GCF_000695815.1 Acanthisitta chloris
GGCTTGAGAGGTGGGCCAATGCAAACCTCATGAAGTTCAACAAAATGAAGTGCAAGGTCCTACATCTGGGCCATGGCAATCCCAGGCACCTCTACAGGTTGGGTGGGGAAGTGATTGAGACCAGCAACGAGGAGAAAGACTTGGGAGTGACAGTGGATGAGAAGCTCATCATGAGCCAGCAGTATGTGCTAGCAGCCCAGAAAGCCAATCTAATCCTGGACTGCATCTAAAGGTGTGGCCAGCAGGTCAAAAGAGATGATTCTCCCTCTGCTCTGCTGTCGTGAGACACCACCTGGAATATTGCATGCAGTTCTGGTGCTCTCAAGGACATGGAACTCTTGGAGCAAGTCCAGAGGAAGCCACAAAGTTGATAAGAGGACTGGAGCATTTCCCCTATGAAGACAGGCTGAGGAAGTTGGGGCTGTTCAGCCTGGAGAAGAGAAGGTTGTGTGGAGACCCCAG
>NW_008672833.1:8222-16218 GCF_000695815.1 Acanthisitta chloris
CCCCTATGAAGACAGGCTGAGGAAGTTGGGGCTGTACAGCCTGGAGAAGAGAAGACTGCGTGAAGACTTCATTTCAACTTTTCAGCATCTGAAGGGCCTACAAGGGAGCTGGAGAGGGACTCTTTGTTAGGAACTGTCGTGATAGGACAAGGGTTAACAGGTTCAGATTGAAGGAGGGGAAGTTTAAGTTAGACATTAGAAAAAACCTTTTTCCTATGAGGGTGGTGAGACACTGGAACAGGTTGCCCAGGGAAGTAGTGGCTGCCCCAACCCTGGCAGTGTTCAAAGCCAGGCTGGATGAGCCCTTAAGCAACCTGGTCTAGTGGGAAGGTGTCCCTGCCCATGGCAGGGGAGGATGTGACTAGATGATCTGTAAGGTCCATTCCAACCCCTAAAATTCTGATTTTATGATTCTATAATAAATTATGTACCTAACATTTGTAACTAAAAAATTATATGCTTTTTATTCCTATGCTATTCTATCTAATGATTTGAAATATTAATATTTCCGCCAATCCAGTTTGCTCACTGCCAGGCTGCATTCCCATGATGCTGTGATGTGAAAGATTTACCTTTCCTCAATATCAAACAAAATCATGAGGCAGCATTTCTTTAGTGTAATGTGTGGTGTCATCTCCCTCTGGTAACATGATTTATTATACCCACTCTACATTTTGCAGAATGATACACGTAGGCAAGTATCTTTAATGAAAAGTGATGCCTGAAAAAATGTTTCCCCAGAATAAAGGGTATAAAAAGCAACTGCTGGCTACACTACCTCTATGGTGATGCATGTGTTTATCCAACACCCAGTGAAGCGTGGAGTTACATTTTCCTTATGTAAATTGAACCAAGATTTAGTGTTTTTCAAAGATATAGTTGTACTTCATAACTGTTTCTCACATACAGAATGAGAAAGCTGAAGACAGAGTTCCTTGATATCAGATTGAGAGTGGTGCTACCATTTGTTTATGCATGTTTAGGTGAGAGAGATCAAAGAGCATTGACATGACACAAACTATTTGGTAACACCAAGTTTTATTGCATGTCCCTGAAGACTTGCTTAAAAGCTTTGAAGAGGTGCTTTTTTTTCTCAATACATGAGGACAGTTTTCTGTACAGGAGTAGAGGTGTTAATTTTTTTCGTATTTCTGATTTTAAATAGAATGCAATCTACCAAATCTATACGGAACATCAGTGCAAAATTACCAGCTGATGAAGGGATTTGAGTCTGGAGAGTCCACCCTCATCCCTCACTTCATCTGCAGGTGCCATCTACAGCCCACCAGCTTCATACCGTGGTATATACATCCCCGCTGAACTTCCCACTAATATATGCAACCAGTTTCCCTCAGTGTAATTTGAAATGTAACCTGGTATCTACCTATATAAACCACAGCTCAAACAAACTTTTTGTTTGCATTCTGGTTGTCTGTGAGGGTGTAAGAGGTGAATATCGCACTCCTTAGATCAGCAGACCTCAATTACAACTATTAATGAAGCAGTGAGACTTGAGGATCCAGCATCAAAACTCCCATAGATCAATAAGAAGTTTGTCCTTTTTTTAGAGAGGTACATTTTTTTGACTGTATACTGGTTTTCTTTTCCAAGTGTAGGAAATCTCTTCACTGGAGTCTCTTTAATTCAATTCAATATATGTGCTCAATAAACATGCATTTAATTAAATAGAATGAAGGATGAGAGAAAAATGCCTTTTTTATCAAATACAATATTCCTCCCATTTGCAATATATTTCCCTGTCTGTTTTCCTCCAGGACCATGTTGATCCAACTATTACAGGCAATCATTTGAACTCTGAAGCCCTATTGCTGACATGAGCAAGGTCTGCCAGATGTTTGAACATCAGCATCCACATGCACTTGCTTTTCTCTAAGATGAGTGAAATTTAATTTCTTCAGCATAAAATTTAAGCCTGAAATTCTTTTATGGCATATACTAAGCACGAATGAGTTTTCATGCCTCTGTTCAAAACAGGAAGGATGCAGTTAAGTATACTTATTCTCAGAAGTTTTATGCCAAGGCAAATTAATCTTGTGGTGTGTGATGCACATGGTAAAACTTCTTGTTTCTAGGTACAATATGTTGAAAAGACTCTCCTTTCAAGCAGTAAGGAATTTTTTAACTCTTGGAAGATGGGATGAGAAACCCCTTGGCATACACCAAGAATAGGCTATAGAATTTTCTTTGATCTGAACTATTGTCTGTATCTCAATTCCTCTAAATTAAGTGATCCAACTTGGTGCATTTTTACTGAAATAATGTGATACGACTAAGCCCAAGCTCCCTTTATTGACAGCATTGTATTAGACAATGCTTACAATCTAATAAGACCTAATTGTCTTGAGTCTCAACCATGTTTTTGCCTTAAAAATATTTCCAAGACTATCTGACATCCAATTAAAATTGCAGTAATCTGTTACTGCTGTTTGGAAAAACACTGATATGTTTTATTTTCAAAGATGTTACTGATATTCTTCTTAGAATGAAACAACAAACTTTAGGTACATAACAGGTTGGGGCTTTTTCCTCTACAAACATAAACATGAGGCAAAATTTCTTCCCTGGATGAAAATAAAGGATGTCTCTCCTGGAGGATATTTGATTTCCTTTCTCTAGGAAGGTTCCCAACCTCAATATCATTTATCACTGCATCATTGTACACAACATATGGAGACAACATTAAGGTTATTTAAAATGGTTTGTTTAGTCTTTGTACAAGTTTGTTACAGTAGTTTTGTATCTATGTAGTGCTGTCAGCTGCACATTCCATTGCATTTATTTTGCAGTGCCATAAGGTAGATTTTCCTTTCCTCTAGTGTTTTCCCAGTCTTCAATCAGAATTTCCACACTAAAGGTAATGTATCAGGTTTATCCTGATCATTAAGTGAACATATAGAGGATGATTTCTGCTGTATGGAGACTTTGTTCATCTTATGGGAAAGGTAATGCATATAATACTCATATATGAATGTAATGCAGTATCTAAAGATATATACTCCCAGGAGGCAATTTATCTGAAGGGCTGTTTTTCTGGTGTTCATTCATTTGTGTGAAGATGGTATTCCCAGACTGAAAATGAAGCAAATGAAGGGACTTCCCTGGTGCAAAGTGATGGATGATGATTTTGTTGCTACTGTCAAGAGATGCATTAGACTAGGTTTCTCATTCTGAAAATGCTAGATGAGAAGGGATTAATTTCATGACCATTTGGGAGACTGAATTTCCATTCTTAATTATAAAATAATGCCCTATTATAATTTTCTCTGAGGTACCTTGATGATTGAAGCTGAGTTACTTGACTCAGGGACACAAAGAGGTTCCAGAAGGCCCAAAGGTAAAACTTGAGGCGTACAATTTACATAGCAGGATGTGCAATACTATGAAAATCCTAGTTCCTTTTACAACAGGAACCCAAGGCAGACTGTCTCCCTGGCCCTCCACCTCCCTGCCTGTCCTGGTAAGAATAGATTTTTAAAAAAGAGCTGCATGTTGGAAATTAGAAAGTGAGTGCCATGATCCCAAGAAACTATGGAATAAAACTTCCCATGTCTTTTCTTGATGTGTGACCCTGTATTTTTCCAAGATTGACTTATGTTTTTATAAAAAATTTTTATATACAGCATCATTACTTTTTAATACCCAAGGCAACCAGTTTGTGTGGCTTATCTGTTAACTCTTTGCCTCAGAAAAGAGCAGGTCAACGTTCTCTGAAATCAGGCAAGACATTAATGGTGGGACTTAACCAACTAATTACAGTATCATTTTAGAGACACTACATCGTCCTTCCTTCCAGTTGAAGCCCTAGCATGTTGCAGGCCCATGGGTCCAGTGCCATTCCTGCCAGAACTCTGAGATTTTAAAATGGCATGAGACATGCCTATCTGAAGGCAACCAAGTCTGGTTCTCATAAAGAGAGTGATGGGTTTGAGCCAAGGGTTGTGGATAAGGGGGCAAAAGTTCAGCTCTTTGGCATTGTTATTCCATGTCACTGCATTGGCATCATCAGAAACACACTCTGCCTGTGTGATACTCCCTGGTGAGAAGCACTGGTGAGAGCTAGGCTGCACACTATAAATATGTCCTGACTGACAACCATTTTGTGGTTTTGAGGTCTGGATTTTTTTCATTGGCATTAGTTTGTGTAACAAGAGTGCTTGAGTGGAAAGTGACAGTTGTGTTGATTTTAGCAGGGGAAAATGGTAATAACTTATCGTATTGAGTTTCTGTCTAATGTAATATGATGTGATGCAAGGATTACCCAACATAAATGAATGCCCAGATCTGAATTTTCATGAAACTAATGAATATGGCTACACTTCCCTGATAGCCAGTGATGGATGAGGTCAGGTTTCATTAATGTTCTCTGATGCATGGTGCTACATTTCTTTAATATAAACTAATCCATGTCAAGCAGTATCCTTGACTCTGATATATGAGATTGTGTTTTTTGTCTTTGGACATAATGGGAATACACAGACACCTTTATGAGTTTTGCAGTTCACAAATGATACTGTATTTCTCTGTGCTCAGAGAAACACATTCTCATGCATCTCTATATATTAAGGAGATGCAGGGGGTTTGTACCACAGTAAAACCCAGATACACACATAGAATCAACATAGAATCATAGAATCATCAAGATTGGAGGAGTCCTCTAGGATCATCAAGTCCAACCATCAACCTGTCACTCTGCTCTAACCCCTAAATCCTAGACCATATCCTCCAGCAACAAATCCAGACACCTCTTAAACACTTTCAGGGATGGTGATTCCACCTGCTCCATGGGCAACCTATTCCAGTTCCCGACCACCCTAACAAGGAAAATATTTTTCCTAACATCTAATCTGAATCTCCCATCTCAGCCTAGGACTGTTCCCTCTAGTCCTCTCACTGCAGGCATGAGAGCAGAGACCATTCCCCACCTCTGTACAGTCCCTTTCCAGGTAGCAGTAGAGAGTCATGAGGTCACCCCTGAGCTGCCTCTTCTCAAGGCTAAACAAACCCAATTCCCTCAGCCCTTCTTCATACGACATGTTTTCTAGGCCTTTTACAAGCCTCGCTGCCCTTCGTTGGACTCACTCCAGTGCCTCAATGCCCTGTTTAAATTGAGGGGCCCATAACTGAACACAGTACTTGAGGTGTGGCCTCACCAATGCTGTGTATAGGGAGATGATCACTTCCCTGGTCCTGCTGGCCACACTATTCTTGATCCAGGCCAAGATGCCATTGGGCTTTTTGGTCACCTGTGCACTCCCAAGTCTCTTTCTGACAAACAACTCTTGAGCCACTCTTCCACCAGCCTGTAGCACTGCATGGGGTTGTTGTGTCCCATGTGCAGCACCCAGCACTTCACCTTATTGAACCTCATGCAGTTATATGAGCAAAACATGAGGTTGTTACATCATTTATGTCAGTAACACCAGCTCACAGGTAACATCTTCTGTCAAGTATGCCAGTCTCTTACAGACCTAAATAAGAGAGGGGGAAATAATTTTATTAACCATTTTACTGCACATTAACAGTTTTCTTGGATATCCAGAAATAATGTCATACTTCTTTCTAGGTTAGAAGGAGGAAGTTCTACCATTACATAGCAGGTATTCTCTGTAGCCATAGGTCTTATTCATCATCTGCTACTGCTAAATCTCCGTATTTACGATGTTTTAGATTATAAAACAAATATCAATTCTGTCAATATGACAGGAAAAAAGCATTGCACATGACTGATTTTATACAAAAAGAAAACTAATCGCAATAATCTGCATTATTTATTCCTGTCTCAGACTTGAACAGCTTCTTTAAAATGCAGTTTTCTTTGTTCAACTCCTGTCAGGGAACTGAGGCCTCAAACTTCATTTGGCATCAGAAAAATTCAGCTCCATGTGTTCCTTTCCACATAAAGGGACAAGTGACACATTTTACACATACAAGGGCATTTTGACTTGATCTCAGCTGTTATGACCTCCATTCTCTGGGTCTGCCAACAATTACTTGGAATAATGGAATTTTTCTTGGAAAACTGAGGAAAAGTGAGTAAATGTTCGGTAGTCCAAAACCATTTCTGTTTCTGGATAATACCATGGATTTTAAGGTTTATTATGGATTTGGCCTGCACTAAAATCCTTTGGATAAATCTTTGTGGTTACAGCTCCAGATGACATCTCTGTTCCTCAAGGCCTGGGTCTTGCCACCATCTGATAGTCTAACTCAGCCTTCTGAGTGTAGCTGTGGAAACCCTGCTCACACAGGACTTCCACTCAGACCTCTCTGTGCAATGGATACCAAGGACAGACTTTACGCATATCTTTACATTGCTGCTGCTAGATCTCTTTCCACTGGGTATTTCAGGCTGACCAGTATTTAAAATAATAGCTGTTAGTCTTCCATTTCATGATAGTCCAAAAGAATAATCTGAGTTCAAAAACAGTGCACAAAGTGGATCCCCATATTCATTTTTGCAGCTACCTCAGCCTTATAATAAATTTTATTTCTTTGGATGATGGTAACTTCTGTTCCCGGGGAGAACAGATGAGGGAGATGCCCATTGTATGTAATACAGGGGATACCAAAGTTATCTAAGCTAGTGCTGGAATAGCAAGCAATTTAGTCATGCAGATATCACATGCTTAAATAATACTGCTGTGGGCTAGTTAGCATTAAATTAGATGGAAAACACAGTTAAAATAGCTCTACCGCTTCCAGGTCCATATCAGTACCTCTTTCCAGTGCTGCATCATGTCATTCTGGTGTGGCAGCAGGTAGAAAGTTGTGCCAAATGTCTTTGCATAGAACTCATGTTGAGTATATTTCTCTTTCCTGTCTTTACGTGAAACACTGGTGATGATACTCATCACTGTAAAGTTACTCAATTCTATAATTATGTCTACTGGGATGAAATATAATTTCACTTGGTTGTTCTTAGCAGTTCTTCAGAAAATACCAGCCTCATACAACATACACTGTGAAAAATAACTGTGTCTCACACATTGTCTTGGTGAAAAAAAAATCTAAGTTCCCATTTATAATGTAAATATGGGATATTAGAGGAACCCTCCCTTTTTGGATCTGGAAAAGAATCCAAGTGATTTTAAGCAAAGCAGTCAATTATTTGCAGTTCTTACCAGCCAGAAAATCACTGCCATGATATTGCTGGCTGTACTTTAATCTTTGCATCACTCTAGTTATTAATCCATTTCATAACTCAATAATCTCAAGATCACACAACTCTGCTACATACTGAAGTTCTCTTACCAGCACTGTTCTACTTCAGAGGGAGGTGAAGCAAGCTCTGTGTATATTTGCATATCTCACTTCCCTTTTTATTAGGCATTTTGGCATTTGCCGTCATTTGATCTGGAAGGAACCCAAGTTCCAGCATTGTTCTCAGGAGAGACAGGTATGATGCATCACCTTACATTAGGGAAATCCAGTTTCCTGCACTAGCTTTAAATCAAGTAATCCAGATATAAAATGATTCATCAAACAGAGCTTTCCTGGAACAAACAGTTCCATGAAGGAGGGTTTTACTGATTAAGTCTGATGAATGGTGTCTGCAATGGCTTTTATGTCTTTGGTGCTCTGTGAGAACCAGTATTGTGAAAGAAAAAAGTGCAGCAGGATGGGCTTCCTAACAGACATTGACAAATAAGATTTCTTCCATATTACATAAATTGTAGAGGAAATTTTATTGCTGTGAAGGAATTCAGGTGGAGTTTTTTTCTCATATAAAGTGCTATGTCAAGCTACGTATCTTGAATCTGAAAAGCACATACGAGGTCAGAATAAAGAAACTACCAGTGTCTGGTGCTGTTTTATGATGATGCTTGCTGCTCTTGCACTTAGCAGGACATAACTCCAACTCCTCGGCGTGGCGGAGCAGCTGGGAGGAGGTCCTGCAGCATCCCGGCTGTCCTGCAGCATCCCGGCGGTCTTGCAGCATCCCGGCGGCCCTGCAGCATCCCGGCGGTCCCGCAGC
>NW_008672834.1:0-288 GCF_000695815.1 Acanthisitta chloris
CCAACCTGGTTGATTCTATGATTATATCTTTTATATCATGCATTTAAGCTTCTTTGTTATTTGCTTTTATCAATTTTTTTTATCTGGTTAAAAGCATTCTTTTCACCTACAACAGCAAGAAAATTCCTTTCTCAAAACAAGGGAAAAATCTGACTGTTACATAATTATGGAACTGCAGAAATTAGGACTTTGAGCAAAACACCAAATCCGATGAAGCAGACTATGCTGTAATGTCATAAGATCTAGGAACATCTGAAGGAATAGGTGAAACCAAAGGTAAAAATAGCA
>NW_008672834.1:325-8089 GCF_000695815.1 Acanthisitta chloris
TCTTATATTGCTGCTCAAATTTAATTTCTCTTGTGTGAATTGATTATGCCCTTGGCATCTTGCCCTCCTGTTGAGAGTCACAATTTGTAAATGAGTGTTCAAGGTTAAAAAAAGTGTAAGGAAATGAGATTTCCTACAGCCGACCACACATCACAATGAAGTATTATAGCAGCTTTCCCAAAAGTGCACATTGGTCACTCTTCTGGTAAGAATACCTCAAACATAAATTCCAACAGTTAACTTATTTGCCTTCTACCACAACCACCAGCACCACAGTCCTCTGCCTGGGTGATGCCCTGCCCCCCTAAGTGACAGTTACATCAACAGCTCAACATCTCTGTTTTCACAGGGTGTTTCAAAGCAGCCACCCCAAGGATGTCTTCACCACGTAAAACAAGCCCAAGCAGAAAGCAGGTGCAATAAGGAAAAAATCCATGGCAGAATTCAGGCAGCAAGTGATTCTCTTCTAAACACAAGGTACGTTTGTCTGTTCTACAGAATAATCATCATCATCATCACAGTATGTCCCGGAAGAAATGTGAACTCTTATCTTACTGTCTGTTTTGCAAACAGAGTTAATGAGAGTCATGTGGATAATGTTTTCCATTAAATCGAGGATATGAGCCTGATTCAACTCCATAGAAATCAATGGCAAGCTTTCCATTCATCCTAATGAGCCTGAATTAACTTCTGTAACACCGGAGTGCAAACACCTTCATTCACACTGCCTTGCAGGAGACATCTGCCGTGTTCAGAGGACTCTTAGGACAATTCTGTCATGGTTTAACCCCAGCTAGCAACCAAGAACCACGCAGCCCCTCACACACTCCCCCAACAACAGGATGGGGGAAAGAATCAGAAGGGTAAAAGCTAGAAAAACTCATGGGTTGAGATAAAGACAGTTTAATAGAGAAAGCAAAAGCTGTACACACAAGCAAAGCAAAACAAGAAATCAATTCGCTGCTTCCCACAGGCAGGAGGTGTTCAGCCATCTCCAGGAGAGCAGGGCCCATCACGCGTAACGGTTCCTTGGGAAGACAAACACCATCACTCCAAATGAACCCCTTCCTCCTTCTTCCTCCCACCTTATATACTGAGCATGAAGTCAGATGGTATGGAATATCCCTTTGGTCAGTTTGGGTCACCTGTCCCAGCTGTGTCTCCTCCTAACCTCCCATGCATCCCCAACTTCCTTGCCAGCCTGGCAGTATGGGAAGCAGTAAAGGCCTTGGCTCTGTGTAAGCTCTGCTCAGTAATAATAAAAACATCTCCGTATTATCAACCCTGTCAAATCCAAAGCCCCATACTAGACACTGAAGAAAGTTAACTCCGCTTCAGCCCAAACCAGCATATTAACACCAAAAATGAGTCAAATCAGATCAGAAGAACATACATCCAATGTATGTAAGTAAGAAATAGCTGAATGAAAATATATTTTACTTAGTTGTTGACTTTTAGCTCCTACAACAGCAGTTCTACCACTCCTGGCAAAGAAATCCTGTCACCAACTTTGAGCAACTTCTTTCCTCCCCAGTTTTCCTCATTGATAGCACAGCCATCTATATTATTTTTACTCCTTCTTGTTTGCCTTGTAAACTGTGCAATGCCAGCCCCACTCCCAGTCCTTTGGAAGCTCTGCACTTCAAGCGGACAGAAACGTTTTCTGTAGCACATGAGCAACTTCTGCTACAGCTAAGGAGGGTTCATTCAGGGAGGCTGCTCCAGTTCCTCCTCCATCTCCTGTAGCATTCAGGGATGCAATTCATCTTGGTCTAGTGCTTTGTCAACTTTTCACAGTTCTAATTACCTTATAATCTGCTTCACTACCCCAGTCAAGCCTTTTTTGTTTCTACACTGCCTATCAGGGTCCTGTTGCTTGTCCTAGGGAATATTTTTTTCACTTTTTTTGTCCTATGTGTGAAAAGCAGTGCTGGGAAACTAAGTGAACTTGCTCAGTGAACTTCCCAGCTCTTGCAGGGCTGCATGCCTGAAGGCACATGCTAATTAAGCACATGCCAGACAGATCACATCTGATGCCTCATGCTTTGCTCTCTCCAGCTGATTGCCTTTCATCAGCACCTTCAGTCATCCTCAGCCTGCTTTCTCTTTCAGGTCTCTGTATGCCTGTCACTTCACAAAGAATTATTTTAGTAAGAAGTATCTGGAGACAGACAGATGGAAACAGATCTGAAGAAGTAGGAACCTGAATACAGGAAGAACTGCAGAGATGGTGACATCAGGCTCCAAATTCTGGGTTTCCATGGCTAAGAATAAGTTCTAGCTGGTATCACAAGTATGAAAATGCTCTCTGGAAGGCAGCTCATTAAGCATGCACTGAAGAGACAACTGATTTATATTTGCAGTTTACTCCATCAAAGAGAATTGCTTCCAAGGCATCTACAGAATTATATCAAACAAGGTGTTCAGACCTTTTCTACTCCATATTGAAACACAGAGAAGATGAAGTGGATGCTAGTCACCAGCTCCAGCAATGAGCATTCTTGCTCCTCTCAATTCTTGCTTCTAACCCAGAAAGCTGTTCTCTCATTTTATCCCCAATCCTTTTCTCTCACACCTTTCCGCATCCCCTCCAAATGTAGTATTGTTGGCAGGAAGACCAGGCTTTGGCTCTGTTACAAATAAGCCTTCCCTCCTGTGATAGGTATACTCCTGAGGTATTCAGTACATCACCAGCAGATTTACTCAGCTTTCAGTTTATAAACATAGGCAAAACGGCATCTTGACAAGAAATTAGAGCTACAACTACTCTTATCAAAGGCAATTAAACTCCTAAGTGCAAATCAACAATTTCTTCTCCTTGACCAAAAAGAAGGGACCGAATCAAGAAGACTAAAAGCAGCAGTTGACTGAGCACACCTTTCAGGAAAGAAGAATAACCAGTTGATGGCCCTGTACCACACTGAGTTTACGCTGCCAGCTGTTGACACAACCATCTTTTTACTTCTGTTGACCAGGAGGCACCAAACCAAGAACAAAGCAAACACATAGTCAGTGGCACAGAAGAATGTCAAAAAAGCCCAAGAAGCTCCAGACAAAGGCCTGGTACATAAATACACAAAGCTTAGGACATTGAGTATATAAAGAATATCTGTTTCCATAAACATTACTAAATATCTTCACTGTGAGATGTCCATGAACCTGTAACCTGATCAGACCAGACCAGTCTCTAAGTATACAAATTCAACAAGATCCTGAGCAGCTACTTTCAAAACAGGTCAGGTTTAATTTTAATACTATTTTCACAAGGTGTGTTCCCCTATTAGCAAACTAAGGTCTTCTGAAAATGTTGATTTTGGGGCTGGCACAACTCACTAACAGCTAGTTTGTAAATCCCACCTTCTCTTGCCTAATCTGACACAAACAGGAGTCTGGTGCTGCTGTAGATGGGGAGAGCTCTTGGTGTGAAGTTGTTTCACATCCAGCCACTGCTGCTGAGCTATCCAGGAAATCTGCCATGGGGGCAAATCTGCCATGCAGGGGAGTGTAAAGCTGAAAATCCAGTCCAAATCTTGAGTGCCAAAGTCTGTCTTGATTTTCTGAAAGGCAGCTGACAGTCTGGAAGATACATCAAGCTGGAGGAAAAGAAGAGTTATCTTCTCTTCCATTTTCCTCTCATTCTGTGTTTGTTTCCAAAAAGCACCTCTAGCTTCCTATTCCCGTGATTTGTCACTTCTCCGTGTCAGTAGCACTTATTACTTCTTTCTTCTATTTACCTCTTCATCTGCTTTCTTTGGCATTATTGTAGTCATCCAAACAGCTGATTTCCTTCCTTTAATCCTAAACTGCTCTTCCTCTCTTATCTACACAGTCCCAAGACATACAGTTCTGAAAATCTGCAAGGTTTGGGGGCAGAGGATTTGTTCTTGCTTTGTTTGCTTTATTTGGATTTTGTCTTCAATCACCTCTCTCCTGCTCTGGAAGCAGAATGTTGCTGAGGGGGACCTGAGTGATCTCTGTCAATGAGAGTGTGTTCCCAGCTGGATTCCACAAGCCAAAAAAAATTCAAAGGGGAAAGGCCAGGCAAAAACAGTTTTAGATCTTTGGATTAACTGAACAGCACCCATCCTCTAGGATGGGAACCAAACAACAGCCCAAAGTAGCCCTTAAAACAAGTCATTAATAGAGAAAGGCAGGGGACCAGCATGGTGGGAGGGAACAAAGCAGGCTATCCATGCCCAGAGGATGGCTGCTGCCTGAGAAAGAATTCAGGCTTGGAATAAATTACAGGGTTTTGATCCCACTCACAGCCAGCACCCTCCGAAGTACTCAACACTCACTACTGGGACCAAAATTTCAAAAAGGGCTCAGATAGTTCTCATTTGGGAAAAAAAAAAAAAGTAGACAAATTTTACAGAGAACTCACCATGTGGCAGTGAGATACTCTAACATCTATTTAGAACAATCTGCTGTTAATATATATTTCTCTCGTTATTCTGCATCCCTCCTGAGTTTGCTGATTTGACCTCATCTTTCAGGTATGTTCAATATCCACTAAGTTAAACTACCCTGTTAGCACCTTCGCAGCTGTTCTGCCTCTAGTCTCACATCCTCAATCCTTATTCTCTGAATTGCTCGCATTGCTTTCTCCTTCACCAGCTCACATGTGTTCTGACTCTGGGAGCGAGCCAAGACAAGCTGCACACGCATTCCTCCCTATTTCCTTTCTAATTGAGCACAGCCTCTGGTGCTCAGGTAGCAAAATCCTTCCATTATCTTGCTGACCTTTTTGTATATTTTAAGAGGTTAGTTTGTGGCTTGTGCAAATAACACAGCATAGTTCAGAGAGATTTGTGTTGTCTTTCCCACATCCTCACCTCTCCCATCACACAACCCCTCAGTGGTCATCTCCTAATCAATGGATGCAATAGGTCTAACCCAGCCTATTCCTGTTATATGCCAACACTGCAGGAGTGAGCAGGGAAAGAAGGATTTTTGAAGCATAAAGAATGACTGCATTGCACTGGAGCAGACTGTGAATGACTTTCTTCTGGTCAAGACCTAGGACACAGCAGAAAGAAAGGAGAAACTACTGTACTGGGGAATACAGTGAGAACAGAAAAATACAGGACTGCCTGTACTTAGTGCCAGGTTGAGCAAGTTTCCTTCCTGTGCTTGAGGGAAGACTGAGGCAGGACACACTCTGGCACACAGAGAGGAAAGCAAGGGATGGCACAAAGAGGAAAGCAAAGGATGCCCACCCTAAGGGGTCTACTGCAGATGGGAAAGAGAGTGCTGCTGAAAAGCCTGGCAAGGAGGCTGAAACCCCAAAGATGAATTTTGATGGCCTCTCCTTCTGCAGCTGTAACTGCTGAACAGCAATGGGCTAGATGCAGTGCCTGACAAGGTCTTATGGAGCACTCACACCCTTAACTCCCACTGACCTCTGGTTCAAAAGCAAAGCTGGGTTTACACTCACAGCACTGGACTCAGATTCCAGAGAGTAACATTCATTTTCTGCCTTTGCTAAACTCCTGGTAGGATCATCACCAGACCACTAACTTGTTCTATGTTTCAGACTCAGTTTTACAGGGTGAAAATAATATTTTCTTCTGTTCCAGAGTTTGCTTTGTCATTCATGAGTTTGCCTGTTTGTTTTCCCAGAATAAGAACTACATTCTGGTTTGGAACATTCTATCTACAGAAGAAATAAAAAATAATACAAAATTAGGCAGAAATATCAAAAGAAGCTGCATATCTCAGTACTTCACAAGAACACTTTAAAGGACAGAAGTTTCACTTCTGTGCCAGAATGGAAATTCACCCAGTTCAAGAACACACCTTGGTGCTGCAAATACGTGCCAGTAACATCTCTGCCATTCCTATGGAAGTTTTTAGTTCTGCAATATTAAATAAGGCTCTTATTAAAAATTTATCACAGCCCGTCCCTTTGCGTCTGGTGTCTGTGTACTGCAAAGCTAGGGAAGCAGAGCAAAACTCAAGTAGTTGATACAATGCCAGCAGTGCTTCCTGGGGGTTCCAAAATACCTTCTGACACCAAGCTTGCTGTGTAACAAAACACAGCGTTATTTCGATCCAAAACTCCTAATGATACATTAAACTGTGTATGGAATAAGGAGGGAAGGGGTGGAAAAGGTGGTGTATTTTGTTTTGCTGTTTATTTTTATAAACACCAATAGGAGTTACAGTGTTATTCTTTTAAAAAAAATGTTTGCCAAACCTTACATTACATTTCAAATGGCATTTTTGTGGACTTAAAAAATGTTATTCTACTACAGTGGAGTGAATAAATGCACAAAACTTGTTCTGGAGTAAAACATGGACATTTTCTCTGATCTAAGTCACTACCTTATTGAAGACCAAGAAGAGAACAAAACTAGACTCAAAGGTAAAATAAACCTTCACAAAAGGACCAGACAGAGCTCCAACCACTAACTAATAAAGAGCAGGAACTGCTTCAAGAGAAGAAAGTTGCTAGTTCCTTGCACTGCAGTTGCTTTGCATCAGGACCTAACCTCATGTTGAAATAAAAATAATAAAATAGTTGCCTTTCAATCTGAAGCAATGGTGAATCTTCCCTCCTAATTCCAAAGATTCTTTCTGCACTGCAAGTGAATGAATGTGAAATGACTACTCTCAAAGCCACATGGTTGCTAGGAAAACAACTGTGAAATCCTTTAAGTCTGCAAACAAAACGTTAGAGCAAACAGGACCATGAAAAGGCTCAGAAAAGAGACCTGGTTCTTAGAAGACTAAGATGAAGAAAGGCAGCTGTGAGCAGCTTTTTTGAATGCACATGGAGATGTGTATGCATTTCACATGGCACCAGAGGGACAGACTCTCAGCCTCCAGGCTGCCATGAGGTTCCCCATGCTCCAGAGGTCTCAGTTTGATGCCACAGAATTTCTATCAGATATCGAACAGCAGTTTGCTGTTAGAAAATACATCCCCTTGTTCTGAATCTTTACAAAGAGAGCTGATTAAGCTTCTCTCCTAAACTTAATTTAGTACTGTACACTCATAAAATATGCCACTATCGTATTTTGTTATAAATCAATAGGGACTGTAGGGCACATAATCAGATAAAAAATGGAAAGCACGACTAGCACAGCAGAATCCTGACACAATAAAAGGGCTGAGTTGTGCTGTGGGAAAAGGAGGTGCACTTCTGGCCATAGATGAGGACAGCAGTCATTTGTACTCAGGACAAGGAGGCAGCAGCAGAACACAGGGATCGCAGGCATTCTGGCAGTCCATACACACTACTAGCTTCCACATTATCCTAAGATTCTTAATAGCAGCAGGAGGATTCAGCTGTCCCAACAGCATCCTTATTACTCTATTTTACAGCTGTGCTATATTAACTATCACTAAACAATAAACACACATACACACACACACAGACCCTGGGGGGGAAAAAAAAAAATCAATCCCAGAACATACACAAATTCCTAGAGTACTTAAAGATCATTGGGAAGCCCTACGTGAGTGGCAAACCTAATCAGAGCTAGCACCAATCCTCTAAGCCTCTGGCCAGCTTTCATTCACAGAACTATTCATCCCATGATAAAAGATTCAAAATTCCAAGTGAGATTTGAGAATGATCAGAGAGAGCCCTGTACTAAGTGAAAAGAAAGGACCAAAATAGCACTCTATTTTTGAGTCTCACACCTATTGCTTTCCATTTTATTTTGGTTTTCCCTGTGTTTAAACATGGCCTCCCACATATTCAACACCTGTTTAAGCAGTTTAATCACTTGATAGTCACTGAATGTATTCTTGTTA
>NW_008672834.1:8132-15594 GCF_000695815.1 Acanthisitta chloris
TTGGCATTGATAATCATTAGGCTACGATGGCTCCCTGGGAGATGTCCCAGTAACAGTGGCTGTCTCAATTAAGCACATTGCAATTAAGTGGACTATATCTATAGGGTGATTTCACAAGGAGAACAAGACATTTCAAATGCCTGTTCTTTTCTTTTAATACATTTTGAATCCAAAATTAGTACTTTTGATTAGAGAAGAGAATACTACTTAGAGGTTTCTCTAATAATTCCTTTTTTTGGTAACTGCAAACTCTTATTTCAGTGCTGAAGACTTCCTCTCTAGTCCCCATAAATCCCGTGGCAGCACATCTCTGTGTTACCTGGCCCTATAGAGGCACAGGTTGCACTGGAGGCTTTGCCAACCAGAGCTGTCCCAAGAAAGACCCCCTTTGCCCACAGGATGGACAACTGCAGGATGTGCAGTGACAGAGGCTGCTGTGTGCTGATCTCTACTTCATTTGTTAGGGGAATTGAAAGGAAACAGTTAAATGAGGCTGGGAAATGCAGGAAGACAAACACAAATCTTACAGTCAAAACCAGTTTGGTTTTACCATCAGCAGTCCTCTTTTCTCCAGAGTTTCCTGGAGATGCCAGGTCAGCCTATTCCAACCTATTGCAGTGCAGGATGCAGAGGCTGGTCCTAAGCCCCTTTCATCTACTCCCACAACTCCTGTGTGACCTTGGTGAGTTGGTTGGGTAGCACGATGGGCACACGCCGAAAATCCATTTCTGTTTTGGCTCATACCCAGCTCTCCTCACAGCACAGACATACATTAGCCCTCCTGAGTGCTGCTGATCTCCAGTGCTATCCCAGTCTCCCTGATGTTTTAGAAAGGTGAGCGTTTATCTCATCATTCATTGGAAAGAATCATATGACAGCTCAGCTTGCCACTGCACGGAGAACCTCAGGGGTACAGTCACCAAGACATGGGGTTTCAGCACACTTGAGCCTCGCAGACTGGGTGCCAAACACACTAGAAAATTTGCAGTGAGGTGTACTCTTAATCTCACATAAAAAGCTGCCAAAGCATTGCCCATTTCAGCAGAAAGGGAGAGGATAGATGGTGGAAACCTATTAAGACTGATTTGCTGCAGGGCCAGTATCTTTAGTTCGAAGCAACATCAGTGGTAGCTGTGCTTGAAGCATATAAAATGTTGTCTAATTTCAAAAAGCACATCAAATAATCCTCTCTCCATGTCTCAAAGTCAAGGGACACATTCTGCCTCCTTACACTCTGCCCCACTTTCTTACTATGCAGTTGAGGTGGAAACCTCTCCTGGATGACAGTGGTACAGTAAACAGATCAATTCCTTGTGGCAGTTCTCTCCAATACCACAGTGAGGTTTGCCATGTACAACTGTCGCAAGGCAATTAACATGACTCATAAGCAGTTAGGCAGTCATCTTTCTTCGGAGGAAAGATTTGGGGTTCACTTACAAGCCACAAAGCATCCATGGCAAATACTTCTCTAGGAAGTCTTAATACCCTCCTACCTGCTGCTTGTGCTCACCAGCACAGCAGCTGTTCACATCAAAGCACCAGAGCCAACACTTTACATCACTGGTGAAAAGAATATCACTTTTAAAATTGGAATTTGATCTTCTAAATCATCAAGATTCTTGAAGATACTGCCCTAGCTTAATCGCCAAACTCTAGAAAAGAGTAAAACAAAACTTCTAGTAACACAAAACTACTTTGACATGTTTTAGAGATACCTCAGCAAGTCTTCAGTCCCTGGCATCAGGCTTCTGGGTGACAGAAATGACTGATTCATAACTCATTTCTGGCAAACTTCATTTAACCATTTGACCTGATACCTCTTTCCCAGAGAAAAATTAACACAGTAAAAATGCACTAGGCACACACTCCAGCACTGCTTCCACATGCAAAGCAGTGCCATGGAAACAGAGAAATGCCAGTGTGGCTCTAAGGGCAATCCGCAGTCACCAGATGAGCAGTGAACCAAGGGCTGAGGAAAACAGCTGTCAGCAGGATTACTGAAATAGATTGCATTTCACAGGGCAGTTCACATTAATACTGCAGTGTGGTATTTAAAAATCTGGACAGAAATTTGTTGCTCCATCATTAGCTCCCATGTTATCACTTGCCCGGTCACTTAACAAAAGCACAAGTGGTGTGACCTGCAGTCTGAAGAAATAAAAGACTCAGCTTTAGTTTTATTTCTTTGTTTCAATAGCCATTTCTACTTACTTTCTACAGCTTGTAATTTTACACCTTTCTGTGTAATACAACCTAAACACTTCTTGTTTCCCAGAGAAAGAAAACAGAGCAGCCTGTGGATTGTCCTATTGCCCTTTCCAACTTGAATAATGAGAGACAAACCACTTGTTTCCAAGCCCAAGCTGGCAGGAACCTGAGTATCCTCTGCAGCAAATGTGCAAACAACTCTGCTTCCCCAAAGAGCTGAGCAGCAAGCAGGACAGCCTCCCTCTCTAGCTCCACACGGATATCAACATCTGCTTCTCTCTCCTGCAGGTTCCTGTGACATCTAACCAAAGACTTCAGGGAAGGCACCTCTGCCGTTCAGCATCACTTCTGATCACTCGTGGCATAGCAAAGCAAGTGTTGAACACTATCAGCTCAGAAGGGGACAGAGGTACATAGAATACAGAGGAAGTGAGAAGGAAAAGTGGCAACATATGCTGAAGAGGCAGGCAAAGGCTCTGCCAGATGTTCTCCCGTGAAATGTGCAGTGGGTGTGTCAGACCTAACTCTCCGTGGATGTCTGCCTCATTGGAAGACAACAAGGTGCTGAGGAGAGGAGTGAGGTGCCACACTTGAGGAAGCTAGAGGTGAAGATAAATTTCAGCTCTCACACCAGACTGACCTGCAGGAGCCTTTCTGCCTGCTCTGCCATCAGTGAGGCCTTAAACCACTGACGTTTCCCGCAGGACATCTGTCAGAGTCTGTCTGTACAGTGCGACTTGCATTACAGAAGACATTGCACATTCCCTTAGAACTCAGCGAGCTGTGACAGACACTGCACCATCCAGCTTGTCTAGATTCATTTATTTGATAACATTTGATAACCTTGTAACTGGACAACTGCTAATGAACACAGATGCCAAAAATATCAGCGAAATTAGCCATATAACACCTCTCATAACCTTTTCGCTATCATTTTAGCACTCAGCTAAAGGACTCAGCCTCTGTACCACTATCAGGCTCTACAGAGGAAAGCAAAGGCTGTGCTCCAGCACACCTGGCACATTCCTCTGTGTGCCAAACACCTAGAAACCCTGCAGCTACAGTACCAGTTGCAGATGTCACCTGGAGAAAGTGGTGAGAGCAATCTACAAAGGAGAGGGTGGCAGGTGGAAACCACAGAGCACAAGTGTAGTGGTTAGAAAACCTATGATTTGCAAAAGAATTAAGGCATTTTCATAATCTGGCTCTTAATGAATACTTGTTTATGTCAAAACCTCCCCGTCTGTGAACGAGGTGTCTTCCCTCCTTTCTCTTTCTTCTTACATCATAACTTCAAGCAGCATGGTAAGAAGGTAAAAAGGAGCCTTTCATCATAAGCCAAAAGAAAAGGTGATGCTGCCACTGCAGCCACATTCCTCAAGCCTTCTCCTAAAATTCTCTAATAACATGTTTATATAAAAACTGCAAAAGGAGACTTTTAACCATTTCTATTTATACAGCACACAGAACTCCAGTGAAATGACCAGTGGCAACATTTCAATCATTACTCAACAAATCTGGCTTTTTGAATCACTGATTTCCTGTTTTGTTCTCACTATGGGACTGATTTAGATCTTCCCTGACGCCAACGGAAAGTGATTTCAGCGTTTATCAGCCCAAGGTTCCCATATTCTGTAATTCACAGAAGTAGTGCTTATTTGCTGAAGAGCTGCCAGCTGAGAGGCTCCTAAAAAACCTTAGCTGCCAGGTCAGGAGAAGGCCAGCACTGTCTTTACTTCCTATTTTACTGGTGGACATGAGCTGTACTTGGGATGATCTTGGTCATTCACAGGAAGAATATGAAAACATATAAAGCATTAGCAATATATTAGTTACATTCTAAAAGCATCATTTCTTTCAATAATCTCTTTACTGAAAAGCATGTTCTGTAACAAATGTCCCAGTTGAAGGCATTTTGACATTACTAAAAGTACATCGCTAAGAATAACAAAGTTTTTATTACTTTGGGATTTCTATTTGCAAAACAAAGTCAGAAAGTCTAATTTTTTTTTACAAGGAATAATACTAAATACATCAGTCTCACCTGAAATGCCAGAGTGTGTGGGAAAAGCTATCAATCAGTTGTGACCAAGGCCATTAAAGATAATCTATCTGGTTTTAATGCAGATTTTTGTTCTAAGGTTTGAAAACAGTGCTGCACATTTAAGACTCGGGTTTCTAGGGGGGAAAGAAAGTTTACAGCCACTCTGCCAATAAAAAAGCTAACATTTTATTTATAGAAACTTTGCTCACTTCCTACAGCAGAACAGATAAACTTGAAATTGTGTCATTTAATAACAGACAATTAAGTAGCATAAACACATGAAATGCAATACAAGCAGCTCAATGAAGCTGGATACACACAACTCTAGTAGAACAACAGGTTCTCCCAGAACACTCTGACACTGCCACAAATCAGAAATTTTGACAATTGCCCTCCCTTATGAATGCTTTTCCTCCCGGGTCATTAAGCAAGTCTAGATTAGTAATTTTACTGAGGCATTTTTTTTTCAAATGCACAAGTCCTGCGCTGAGGGGAGACAGAATTAGGTGTTTCAGACGGGTGTGAATATGTTAACTTGTAGGCACATTAGCAGTAAACGTTACATTTCTCAGCTTTATTCTAAACAACTGATGTTCACCATACCCATATCCTCAATTCCCTGTTTATGAACTATCCCTCGAGGGTGCAAAAACTACAGCTGTTACTTGGAAATATCTACACCCAAACGCTACATTTTGGATTAGGGTGTTTTTTAAGATTTTAGAGAAAAACACCGAAGTGGTTACTCCAGCATTCCACACCCTGCCCCCCCTTTGGCTTTGATACATTTTTATTTTCAGGTTGTTTCTTCTGTTATAAAGGCACAACAAATCAGACTTTCGATAACACCCATACAGATAAGAAAGTAAAATGGAGGTGATAGTCATGAGAACTTTTGCAATAACCTCTCACATCACCTTTTCCCTTCACACCCCAGCCCCTGCTTCACTTGCACATCCGTTGCCCTTAGTGATTAGTGCTGCCTTTCCCTCCCTCTGCACCACCGGAGAGGCAGGATTTGGAGACGCTTGGCAGGACTCCTTCAAGCCCACCACACAAAAGCTTCCCCCACTCTGTGAATCCAGCACTTGCCAAAGCTGCAAGTCCCCAGCTGAACCAGCATTTGGTTACCTGCAGCTGTGTAAACCTGCCAAGAGCATATAAAGCCTTGTGGCAGATTTCCAGCCACTCAATATTTTCCTCAAGTTCCACAAACAGCTCCAGCATCAGCCTGAAGCAGCCTCTGCTGCTTCCACCCTACCAGGCTGCAGTTGCTTTGCTTGCCAAAGAACCCACCCTGTTGCTGAGGTCCCACTGACTTGTTTTTGACATGCTGTCCCTAGCGTGGGCTGGACTCTGCTTCCAAGTGATAGGAGCCAGAATCCAGGCACAGAGGAGCTCAGTGCTGTCGCCTGATGCAAACCTCAGCAGGGTTTCCCTTCCACACCAAACACAGGCACTGGCTCTCACTCACTTACAGGACCATGGTGACCTCACGTCACTCTGTACTTAAAGGGCTCAGCCCTTTCAAGAGAAAGAAATGTCCAAGAAACAAAAGCTGTGGTGTTTTCCCCAGAACATCTGCGCTTCTGGGTCTGGCCAGGATACTTTGTGCATCTATTGCAGCTGTAAATGAATGACATTCCCAAGCTCAGGCTGTAGAAACACAAGAGACCTGAAAGACCCTGTTCCAGACAACAATGCCCCTGAGGGACAGGTAATGGCCCATCCCTCACAGACCTGGTGAAGGAGCTTTGATTTGATTTTAAAATGCCTTTCTTCTGCCTTTGAAAGCATGGAAGGAGAGACATGCTACACCTCCACTACAGCTTTCAGAATCATTAATTCTGTTTCACAAGTCTTTATTTTATCTTTTCAAGAGACAATAAATCTCAAGGTATAAATTGGGAGCAGATGGAGCAGGATGTTAGCCTGTCAGCTCCCATTAACAGCACTGGGGGGTCGCCACACACCACAGCCAAGCCAAAGCCTTTCATCTTGGCACTGCACAACTGGTAGAGGAGCTACTTGTCTGTGTTAGGCCTATTGACAGCAGAACGCAAGTTGAAACCAGATGTGACTATGCTGACAGTCAGCCAATTATTGTTCTAGGACGGCTCTGCCCATAAATCATTACTATCTGACTCACTTTTAAAGTCATCAGGGGCTAGAACAGGGCCACAGAACAGGACAAGTGAAAAGCTGCATGGGAAGCAGAGGTGGACCAAGCAAACTGTGGTGCTATTCTGTGTTGTCCCATGCAGCAGCTAAAATAAAAACCAATTTTGACAAGCAGCCCTTCTTGCATTTCTCAGTGCAAAGGAAGGTGACTACAAGCATCCTGCAAGCCAGGGAAGTGCAGCAGGAGCACAAGACTCCCTGGGAGAGACGAACTCCCTCCAGCTTCTGAGAAAGAGCAGTTCTGTGAAAAAAACAGCCCAAAACTCCTCTCTGGGAAAACCAGAGTACGCGAGTTGTGATGTTTCATGAACATCAAACAAAGCAAGTCTAGAGGATCCTGTGTTACTACCACATTTGCTTTTCACAGACCTTCAGGAGTACGCTGACTGTAGAAGGAAGCTAAGAACGAGGTGTTGGCTGCTGATGCTTTCTCTGCTCTCCATCCCACCATTCCTCCACAACTTCTGGAGGTGACCAATCTGCCTGCACCTACCTGGCAGCAACATGCAGCCCTGTGCTTCTGTCCCCAGTGCCAAAGGCAGTCTGTCCGTGTTGAACGATTACCAACTGCACCAGCCAGTTTCCATCACTGTCTGTTCCCAGTGTCATTGTGTCCTACCACATACATGCAAAGCTTGGGGTTGCAAGCACTCAGCTGCTGGTAACAGAACCACATGATGATGCATGACAAACTGCCACTCCAACAAGGCCCAGATCTGTACATCCTTCAATACTGTAGATTCATACCTTGATTCTCTAGGACAATATAATCTGGAGCATGAGAGGACACTCACTGAGAGAGATTCACAGTCTTCCTCCTTTTTTTTAAAAAACACACCAAATTGTTGGGCAATGGAAACTCTATTGCATTAGTACCATTATACTTCAACCAAACTCCAATACACAGTCAAACATACCATCAGAGTGATGTACCACAAACAGATGCAAAGCCTAGATATTATGGAAAGCAAAACTCTGGAAATATAAAAAGCTCATTTGGCACCACAAGCCTTCTCCAAGCCTCTTTCC
>NW_008672834.1:15611-20347 GCF_000695815.1 Acanthisitta chloris
TACATACGTTGTGCAAGTTTTGCAAACTGAACAGCAACACACCACCACACTACTTTTATGAACAGAAGGAATGGAGCCATGTTAACAAGAACACTGACTACAGAGAAGGGAAAAAAAATTCAGCAAATCCAGTGACTGTCCTCGCCTGAAGTAAGCCACAAGATCCATTAGTCCCTGGAAACAACCTCATTTTTCAAATACGTAATGAAGTATCATCTCTCAAGATTGTGTATACTTCACAGAATTAGTAAAAAATGTTTTGGCAGAAATTCAGGTAGCGCAGGAAGGTAGAATTAAAAGGAGGTATTAAAAAACCCCAAACAGAATGGGGAGAAAATATTCTGTTTCAGTTCCTAAACCACTGAGATGGTGAGAGAGATATGAAGGGAGACCTTAGTCAGGCCAGTAGATGACAGTAAAAGTGACCTGGCAAGATGCATGTTATCCAGTCCTTATCCCTTGGCAATCAGTACAGCCTTTCAGCATCTTCAGCCCTGACTTCAGCACTGTAGTATACTGATTGCTTGTGACAGGTGACAAAGGACATGAGAGGACAAGAAATGCTAGGGGCAGACAGTTTTTCTTCAATCTTGCTGATCACAGTGTAAAGTATTTTTGAAGTATTATGCCAGCACTTTGACAGAGTCCAGAGAAGGAGACGAGTGTGCAAAGTCAGGGTCAGATGGATTACCTCGGCTGACGAATGTCCCAGTTAATCAGGGTTGTTGGCATACTGCAAGAAACTTGAGTATATCTGGTAGCGGCTCTTTGTCCTTGAACCAGGAAGCTCAGTCTTTGCCTTCAATCTGTGATACGGTGTTGTTAGTCACACACAGCCCCTGCCCTGAGCAGGGCTCACTGGCAGCCACCCATTTAACCCACCTGGTAACAGTGATCATGAAGTACTATCCCAGATGAAAGCGAGCAGGAATATTTCATGGTGAACTCAGGCTGGGCTAGTTCATAGGTCAGACACGCAGGAACACAGGTTGATTTTGGTTAATACCTGTTTTTTTCCACCCCTACCACTAGTTTCAGCCTAAATGAGTCTTATTCCATCTCAGATTCAGAACTGGAAGGGAAATTAAACACTAGGCAGATTTCTCTAAGTTTCTGCAGAAGGACTTCAGATAACGCACACCGTAAACACAAAAATAATGCTTTGAGTGGTATTGAGGAAATAATTTAAAGTAAGCCCCTTGAATTCACCTTTTACCTCTCCAGTAAACTGGAGAATGTTCTGGAGACTCGAGGCTGTTCACATGAAATAATTATGAACAGTTAATTTAAGCCCAACTGCAGGGAACATTTTGAGGAAATCAGAAGGCTCGAGAGACGGACTGTGAGTCACTGAGCTTTTTGCTTGCAGGCAGTCACTGCTAATCCAGCCTGGGCAGTTGACAGCAAACCCCGTTGTTACCTGTTAGAGGTTCGAATTGAATGGTTACTCCCCAGCCTCCTCTGGATCCTCCATGTTCTTGCTGGAACCGCTGCAGGCAGGACCATGGGAGGGAAAAGTCCTAGCCTCTCCACATGTATCAGTTTACACCATGCAGAACTGCTCCTTCATGCACTGTGACTTTTGACAAAGGGACAGTAGTCTCTGGCAAAGTTTGTCTAACATTAACTCCATACACCTCACTCTGAAAACAGGAAAGCTCCACATGGAGAGAAGAGCAACACAATGAGGCTTTGAAACCACAACACAGACATGCAGAGCCAGGCTAGAACATCCCTATCAACCAGCGATGAGTTAAGTTTACCACAATAAAAGCTGTTTTGGCCTTTTGCAACATCATGCAGATCCCAGCCATGGGACGCTGCTGAGAAAGTATCGCAGTGCTGTGATTTTTGTGTGCTGTAGGGGCCACAAGTGCAGGCTTGGCACCATGCAGCTCTCCACACAGGATGCCAAAATACCTGGATTTCTCTGCTCTGCATATTCCCGGGTATGCTGCTTTGGGAGCTGACAGTATTTGCAGAGGAACTCTCACCAGTAGCAACTAAAGCCTCTTACTCTCTGTCATAGCTGTCAACGACCCATTAAAGCCCAACATCAGTTTTGCATTAGTCATGTTACATCCTCAAAGCCTTCTGAAAGCTTCTTCAAATGTTCTGCAGATCAAAAGTATCTGCTCCAAATCACCTTTTAGCTGGGCATAGTATCATACCTGAAATTCACTTGCCTTTATTTATCCAACTTCCTGAGTTTTATCAGTAAACCAGCAATTAAGGTCATGTTACTCCGGGGCTTTACAATTGACCATGTTGCATTTCAAGCACATGGTTCCCTGGTTGCTCTTAGCCTTAAACTAAATACAATGTTGCTGTTGCTATAAAATAAGGAAGGACTGGTGTTTGACCAAACTTCAATCAATGCAGTATGTGCCAGTCCCTGTCACAGGGCCCTAAAAGCCACAGCTCTGTGTGGCACAGCTCAGACTGTAGCAGCACACTTTCCTGCTGCTGCTTTAAATTTCTACCTCTCAGCAACAACCGAAGAACAACACCACCACCACCCCCCAGGACTATGGAATTAATAAACCCCCCACAAAACATATTTTCAACTACATAATTAAAAGTTGCAAAACCCAACGAAGAGCCCCTCAGAAAACTCCATTTGCTAAATTCAATGGTCATCATTTCTAACAGACACACCCAAATGTAGAAGCAACATTAAGCAAACAAACAAAAAAAGCAAGGAGAAATTTGTCAGCAGCCTGGACGTGCCTTCATGCCAACTGACCACCAGCTGATGAAGTGGAAAACACAAACAACACAAATAAAAAGCCACAAACTATAAGCAATCTAGAAGATACTTTCTGTCATACTCAGATGATGAGATTTAGTTTGGCAGATGATATTCCCACATTTTATGAAAAACAAAAAGCCAGGGTTTTACTGGCAGTCAAATAAGTATATATATTTTTATCAGCCTGCACTCCAAGAAAGGCAGCAGCTTCTCTGCTTTTTGGACAGAATTTATTTTTTGTAAAAGTTATGACTATGAGGTCTCCATGAGACCCAGATTACATAATTTTAAGTGCTGTCCACAGAGTGAGGACACTAAGGAAGAGAGAACGGAAGTACTATTAATCCTCACATTGGAGATCAAAACCCAAAATAGAGCAATGTTAAGTGAACCTTTCTTGTTTAGCCAAAAGTCTGTATCTAGCCTGAAAACAAGTCCAAGTCTTCTAATTTCCAGTCCACCCTCTTAGCCACAAAACAGACTTCCTTCCAGCTAATAAAGGTTTACATGAATTTGACATTTACATGCAGGCAAATGAGTACATCTTTCAGAGCTGAAGACAGAGCGCAGATGCATACAGAAAAGAAAGAAGTAGATAAAAATGCTATTTTAGATGATCTTTTTAAGTGTTTTTTTTCCTGGTCCTTCCCCAGCCTACCCTCTCCTGCCACCACATAGGCAAATAAATTATCACCTATCCACATCATGTACATGCAGCTTGTTTCAGTTGCTGCACTGTTGTAACTCTACTGAATTTATCTTCATCTTTGTTCAGGGAGATGAACGGAGAGATGCAAAACCCACTAATGAAAGTTAAAGGAAAGACAATTAGACAGATAATAGCAGTAATGTGAATTGCAGTAATGAGCCTTCAGGGTGCTGCAAAGTGCCACTACCTTCCCAGGGGCCGAACAGCCATGGCAGACTGCTCTGCAGACCAGAAGCTGTGAGATTCTTCCTCACGATTACAAAGGCTACTGGGCATTACCTATTGCCTGTATTCCCTGTCATGGAAGTATAACCTTCCAGAGTTCTAGCACGGGTTTGAGCTTTACAAGGAAACGGCAGAGCCAGGCTGCAATTCAACCAATATGAATTAGTTCTGAAGTGAGAAGTCACTGTTAGTTGAACAGGCGAAGCAATTTCACCCCGAGAGGACTGAAATTAATAAACCCATATTCCACTGGTTTGAGTCCCCTGTCAGAGATGACTCTGGTGTCAATGCATTGTAGCTCAACTTTGACAGAAAGAGCTGCATGTAGCCTATTTCCAGAAAACACAGAATTTTAGCACTTGGCTGACCTGACACCATGGTTTGCAGCAAGTCTTTCAAAGCCTCAGGAGCAAGTCTGGGTATGAAGGGAGTTCAGGCTGCAAAGTGACAGCTGGAAATTTCCAGCTTGCATGATGCATGTCTCTACTGCTGACACCAACACCTTTATGGTCCTGGGCAGCATATTAAGAATATTACGCTAACAGAATGGAGAAACAACCACATTCTCAGGAAATTTAACAAGAAATTCTTTTTATTTGTAAACTTTGGATCATCCGGGTGGAACAAGACACTTGACGAAAGGTAACTCAGCAAACTTCAAAGCATCCAAACACAGTGCAAACTTTAACTTAGCACACATTAAAGAACAAAGCTCTTAGCCAGGCACTGAGCACAAGCACTTCGAGAGTCATTAACGGGATGCTTTTCAGTGAGGCTTACAATGGATATATTGAGGAGAAGATAAGAGAAGAAAAAGATGAGAAAAAGAGAGACAGTTGCCACCCGTGGATGCAGTGGTCTGGACAGCTTTGACTCGAGGGCAGCAGAGCTCCATGCAGCACACATCTCACAGTCATTTTATCGGTTCCCTACGCCCAGGGCCATCCCCAGTGTAAGGTCATGGTTGTGCCTGTGATTTGGGCAGGGCCAGTGCTCCCGGCACACATTTCAGGGCTTACGGCGAGGCCATGTGGTCACTGACACCATTTC
>NW_008672835.1:0-9556 GCF_000695815.1 Acanthisitta chloris
TACCTGCAGGTAAGGCACTGCTCCGTGCTCTCGTCCGACGGCTCGGGGCCAGCGCTGCCCGCGCCGCGCTCTCGTCCCGACTCCTCTTTGTCCGCCCACCGTCCCCCTGCCGTTCCTCTCGCAGGACTCCCCGCTTTCCCTGCCCCTCTTTTCTTTTGCAGCCTTCTCGCACCGCATGTCTGTACCTCTTTGCTTCTCCCTTACAGCCTTTTGGTTAACCCTATTGTTCTGCGTTCCTCACCCCTGGAGGAGATAGTCCTTTGCGATCCGGTCCCTGCCGACCTTCCCTCTAAACTTCTACATGGATTTCGTAAAAGGTGTCAGGTTTCCTTCCTCTTTATCCAGAAAATGCAACAGCCCTTCTTTCTCTCTTGGGCACTCTCTCCTTGCCTGCCCACTGAGCCCAGACACGTGGAGGAGAGGGGAGGGATGGCAGAATCTCTCCCGAGGAGGTGCAGTACCTTTCCCCTCTCCCGGTCAACCACCGGCCGTCCTGGTGCCGCCTCAGCTTCCTCTTTCTAATTCCACTGGCATGAGGGCAGGATTCCACCACCTTTCCAGACTGCTGATGTCCTCGTCTGCTGGGGCACAGCCGGTGCTGCTCCTGTCTGTCCTTGGTGTTCCTCTGCTCCTTACGTGGAGGTGTTTTGATCCAGATATTGGAAAGGACTTGGCAGAGTAACCGCTGGGGCTCCTGCTACCATGTCCTTGGTCTGGTAAAGGAATCTCAGAGAGGCCCAGCTGTATTGGCATAATTCTCATGGTATGTTTCTGTAGTAGTCTAGATTGTTTCAGAATAGGAGTGTGAAGCAAAGGCTCTGCTGGTGCTTCCAGCAAATCATCCTCTTCAAGAGGCACCAGTGACTGGTGGGATAGGAGCTGTGAGAGGGGAAGGGACCCACACCTTTGGTCCCCTCTCATCAACCTGAGATCCAGCCTGGAGGAGTTGCTCTGGGGCTGGGGGAGCAGGGACAGCTTGTCCTGTGGGGGAGTGAAAGGGGAATCTGGCATGGAATGACATCTTGTCACCCTCAGTTGCCTGAATAATAACTTTTAGAGAGGCAATTTAAGACCACAGTTGTTTGAATTCAGTTGTTATAGTATGGTCTAGGAGTTGTTTTCTGTCTTTACTTCATTGTGTTAGAGCTAGTTGATCTTTGAAGCTGCTGCTTAAATTTTAAGAGCTTTTTCCTTAAGAATATGGATTTTTAATAAAATTTTACCATAAGAAAACAAAATGTTTAATATGCTTTTCCTACTATTTGTCAAGATTTTATAAAATCAGAACTTTTCCAGAACAAGAGAGCTTTTAGCATAAATATTTCCTTTTTTTGCCCCCTTCTTCCCCCCCCTTTCCCTCCCCATTTGTTTTCTGTATCAAGTTTAGGCAAATATTTGTCTTCTCTAAGTTCAGAACAATGATTTTCAGCATATTGTGTTCTCCATATTTCAAAATAAAGTGGTTTTTTTTTTTTTCTGAAAGCCTCAGCCTAAATAAAGCACTAGTAATAAACCCCATACCCTATTCTGCTCATTGAGAAGTGAGCTCTTCACTCACAGAATGTATGGCTGTCTGGAGCCTTACAGTTCAGAAGATACACCTATTAACCATTAAAAGAAACCCAAACTTTTTGCTTGGTTAGTTCATAGATCCTGTTAGTGTAAAGCAAGCCTTTTACAAAGGCATCCAAATCTAGTGGAAAGACATCTAGTGGTGGAGGATCCATCACCTCCCTTGGTAATTTGTGGCAATGATGAGTCTGTGCTCTTCCTGATTTCCAGTAATAGTTTGTCTGGGTTTAGATTTCAACTATGTATTTTCTTGACCATATGAAAAACTACTCCCCCTGCATCCCACCTCCATAAAGTTGTTTATCTGCTGCAATCAAGTCACTCCTCAATTTTCTTTTTCATAAAATAAGTAGATTGAGCTCTTTAGCATCACAGGACATTTTCCCCAGTACTCAGAGCACTTTTGTGGCTCTTTTCAGTGTCTCTCTCAGGATTTCAGTGTCCTTAAAAAATGGCCCCATACAAACTCCATTCTTCCACAGATTTTATTCACTGACATTCCATGACAAACAGAAGAGGAAAGGACTGTAGCAAGTTCTTGCTGATACAGAACTACTGATATTTTTTCTGAAACAGCAATTTAGCACATAAACTGCTATGCTAAGTGCTATTAGTTATTTTGTTGCACTTTTGAGTAGGTAAGACCCAGAAGAAATACTTCTGTTATGCTTACTTGCAATATGAGGCTTTCTCCATCCTCATTCCTCCTTCAGTTCTAAGCAGCATGGCTTTGTTTTAAGCTGGACTGAGGTTTTGTAAAAAGTTGCTCAGTTGAAATATTTCCGGACTTGCACTAACAAGGAAAGGCCAGAAACAAAGACGATAAAGAAACAAAATTTGTCCAAAGGCTTTTTCTGGTCAGGCAGCAGGGATTGCTAGAAAACGAATAACTTGTTCTAGGATGCCATTTCAATAATATCCAATTCTTCCCTTTACTGAACACACAAATACTGTTAATATTTAAAAAAGTACATTCTGTGTTAAGTGTAGATCATCATAATTTATATTATCCACTGCTGAAAAAGATTTTTTTCATAGATAGCACCATTGAAAGTATGTGGTTTTATGCCTAGCTGCACTCCATGAAATATGTACACCCTATAATGAATGAACTTATTTTTCTTTTTGGTTTTATAAATATGTTTTTATTCCATGACCATCAGTCGGAAAATGTACATCGTGGTCTAAACTCTTAGAAGGGTCATTTTTTGGTTTCTTTGAAAGTTTTGAGATGCTTGTTAGTGGCCTGATGTTCAGAAGATGTTCTGAAACACCTTTATAGCCTTTCAAGTGGGCATTGAAATTGCTAGTCCCTTGGGTCAATTTTGCCTCTTTCCCCCTTTTAAATTCTCTCTCCTTCTTTAAAAATAGAATGTGTTCTTGGAGGCAAGAGTTCTCTTCTGGGAACAGGCATGTAAATGTAGTTAGACTACATCTGTCAAGGTAAAAGCAAATATTCCTTGGTCTATGGAAGACACATGTATTGAGGTAGAGGAAAACTTCCAGACAGTTTTCAGAGAAGAGAGAGAATATTCCCTCTGGCATTTATTCCTTGTCCTCTCAGAGCAAGCAGATGCTATTCCCACCATCAGCAGGCAGTGTTTGCCTTGAAAAAAACCCCTGATGACTCAAGAGTCCTGGATATCCGAGTCTGAGTTTTACTTTCTCAGTTTTCAGGTGTATCCTGAACTTGGGTGTAATGAGCTATTTGTTTTGGCTTGCTTTTCCATGTTCAAGCTGTATTTAATCTAAAAGGGTGTCTGACATAAGGAAAGGCTAAAATGATTTGGAAGTCTGAGGTTCAGTTTTGTCTAAATGTATCAAGATGAAAAGTGTTATGATGTCATGGAAGGAGAACAAACCTCCGTGGTGTACCAGAGTGTTTTTGAAGAGCATTGGAATGATCAGAGAATTATACATTTACTATTCTAACATTTCAGAAGTTTGGTATTTGAAATGAGAACCTAAAATGTTCTGGGAGGATGTGGGGGGCATAGCATGGATATGTGCATGCATGCATGCATAGCTTTAATGTATTGTCATGAGGGAGGCACCTTCACCAGACAGAAGGAGAAAAAGAGGGAGATCAGCGAACAAATTATTCTCACACATTACTGAGAGATCTGTGGTGTCAGAGCAGCAGATTGTGTGGGGTTTGGGTGAACGTATTTGAGAACAAGAAGATACCAATGGGGGCTGGTATTAGAAATCTGGGAGCTGCCTTTGTCTCTGCATGGAGGAGGTGGATTTAGGAGAGTTCATACTTAGAAAAACGTTACCCTGAAATATTGCCGTGGTCACTTGCAGCATGTGTTACTCTTCATGCAAGTTCTTGGAGCAGCCTTAGCTTTTGCATCTAGTTTTCTTTCATCTGTTTTTTTTCTCCTTTTTTTTTCCCCCCCGATGCATCTCTTTTGTGCTTATGAATTAACACAGCATGCATTTTCATGCTAGACCCATGCCTTTTCCTTGGTCTCCACCCCTGTCTGGAATTGTGCATCCCCACCCACAGCACGTAGCTGCTGAGAGCCCCATTTTGGGGAGAGTAATCCTCCTTGATGAATGCCTATTTTGTGCAAGTTATACAAGAGGGTGGCATTGTTAGAATCTTCTGTTGAACTTGCACAAAAATAGTCCCTACTCAGGGTGAATAGAGACTGTGTGTCACTAAAAAGTACTTTATTATTCATTAGGGCCTTGCTTGTTAACTGTCACCCAAACCAAAGAATATCTGTTATCAAATGTATCCCATAGAGCTGGCTTAATTGCTCGCAGGGAAGTACTTGGAAGAGGTTTTAAAGGACAGAAAACAGTGAGCATTTTCAGTACTTAACGATATGCTGCTTTTAAGTGCACTCATGCCAACAGCAACAAAAGAAGTGTTTAGAAAACAACTTGAAGGGCACCAAGAGAGATGCAAAGCGAGTGCCACACTGACATATCTCAGTCGGTGTTTTGTTGGAGGTATTTCATGCCTTTGGGCATTGGGGCAGAATCTCCAGATGACTAATGTCTCCCTCTTGGCTTCGATGTGGGGCATAAAGAGACACTCCAGTGTACATCTCCACTGGCTGGGTGCTTTGTAGCTCCCTTTCAGAGGTACAATAGTTAGGACAAGGAAGCAGCAGTTGGGGAACAAAAGATGAGAAGAAATCTGTAGCTCTTGTATTTTGCAAGCTGTGGGTGGACTGTTTTGCAAGGTTTTGTGTTGTTGCTTTTATGTTTTGTTGTTGTGCTTATTTTTTTTTTGCTCTTAATGATATTTTTTCTTCTCCTTTGGATTTTGAAAACACCAAGAAAATGAAATTTTCTTACAGCTTTCCAAAATATGGAATTGTAGCTACTATGAGTGATGCAAAGGCTTAAAATAATGGGGGAATGATTTCATTCCCAGAATAAACAAGTATCACAGAAGTAAGAGAGGGAAGAGGGGAGATTTTCTAAGGCACATGCAGAAATTTTGGGAACAAGTATCACTAATAGTTGTGCTTGAAAATCCCCTAAATGTTTTTAAACTTCCTTATAATTGAAGTAATTAGAGCAATTACACCAAGAAAACTTGTACTGGTTAAATGTGGCTCCTTGTGATAAAGTGCAGTTTTAAGATTGTATCATGCAGTATCTCCTGCTTAGTGATTTTCTTTCCCTTAAAACACTTTGCTACATGTTTTGTCTAGTCTATTTGTGTTAGGACAGCCTTTAATCTAGCTTTATATCTTCTGATATAACTGGAATATAACCTCTTAAATGAACATTTACTCTTTATGTAAAGACTGAGATAGGCCCTGGGGACTCTGCTTCAAAGTCAAATTATACAAGCCAATATGCGATGTCGTATTTCAACCTCTAAATGCTTGTGCTTCTTACACCTTCATGTGGTAAGTTAAACAGGTCTCCACACTTCAGTGTTTTTCATTTGTGTGGAGAGAAGGTGATATTTTTCTATCTCTCAAGAATGTCACAGAAACAAAGGGGTGTCACTGTCAGCTGTAGGCTACTAGGAAGATGCCCTGGGCAGCATTTAACTTGATATAGGAAATACACTGAAGTGTATTCAAGTGATCCAGTTTGAATGTGGAAAGGCATATTTCTAAGTAAATAGTTGTGTTTCATGTGTAAAACTCACAAGTCCTCTTTTTGCAAAGATAATATATGTACATGTACACACAAGCATTATCTGATTCTGTAAACACGTAAGTGGGAAATGTGTGATGCAGACACACACACAATTATTTGTTACAGGTAAAAATTTTATGTCCATGTCAAAGTTAGTAGCTCACCTGAAGCAAATAATTTATGCTAGTGTATTTCAGCCAGTTTAATTGGAATTGTACCAGGAATTGTGCACAGCTTCTCGGAACTGCCTGTGTGAGCAAGATCCAGGCTTCCTAGCAAGGAGTGAATCACTTCATGCTAATCTGATGTGTAGGTGAAAAAATAAATAAACACAAAACCAACACAAAACAAACCAGCCAACAAAAAAAAATCAGACCAGTAAATTAATTACAAACAGGCTGCTCATGGGGCAGTGGCTGAACTTACTGATCCCAGTTACTTTACAAACTTCTTGCAACTGCTTGATTGCTGTTGCTGTACCCTTTCTATGGCTATTTTTTTCATTTGGGGCCAATCCCAAGATTGGTTCAGTCAACTGGAATGCTCTCAAGGTATTCTTATACAGAGCAGTGATGCTTTCAGGCTCCTGCTTCGTGTTGGGTTTCTGTGGGTGGGCGCTGTTTTTCCCTAGCATAAGAGCATAGTAAGATCTTTGCCTGAAACACAATCTGAAATTTATTTGGGGTTGCAAAAAGGTTTGGTTTGCTTATTTGTAAACTCATGCTCTGTTTGCTTCTTGCCAAATACAGTGTAAAACCAGCTTCTTTTTGGTGGTAACATCTAGTGTGTACTGGAATCTTGAGCAGCAGGATTCCATTGAAATTGAATGCAACAATGAAAAAGAGAAATGTTAACCACAGTTATGTTTTTGGAAATCCAGAAAGGCATAGCTTGGTGCTTATTTCAAACAAACATTTAGTTTAGTTCTTTTCTGTACCGTAACAATTTAGGTACTCTGTTTATACTGATAGATCCTCTCCTGTGCCAACTTTCATCTTCTGTTATAACTTCATGATTCTTTTTGTCGAACTTGTCTTTGGTTCTGGTCATAGGCATCAGTTTGGTCATTTGAGGATGTCCAAAACTCCCTGGGCTAGCTACAGAACAGCAGTGAGGATGAGTTTCAAAATAATTTGCTTTTCTGTCATTTCCCATTCCTGATTTGTCCCTTTATTTACTCTGAAGTGTTAAATTGCTGCTGAAACAGCAGTGATATCCCAGTTAGAGAAGGGCAGTGTTCATAAATTGGGGTGGCAGAGTTGCTCACAAGCTGAGTCCACAAGACGATTCCTGGATGGGGCCACAGTCTGAGAATTATTTTATGCTCCTTGAGGTTGAAAGGCGATATATATAATTTAGGATGGGAAATGGATATCATAAACAAAACAGTCTTGTACATTGTAAAGATCTGGGGAGGGAGTCCCATAAACACCTGTTTCAGTCTGTGATGACAGCTGGTAGGGCTTTTGGGGTCAGGCTTCCCTCTGCAGCTGTGCTTGCATTCTCAGAGGAGAAACCAACCTCTTTTCACTTCCTTAAGAAATTACTCTCCCTGACTGTGGAGCAGAAATCAGAAACCATATATACCACAAAATATGTGTTTAAGAAGGAGAGAGACTAACGGGATCTGCAAAACAGCATAACATGATCAGACTCACATCTGGAAAAGAGCATAAAATAACTTGTACTGTCAGGAAGATTTTTCATTTTCCATATGTTATTTCAACTTCTAGGCAGTGTGAGGAAGGAGATATTTATTTATTTGACAGATTGCACAATTTAGTCCAGAGTTTGAGATGCCATTTTTTGCAATATTGTCAAAGGGAGTACAAAAGCTTAGAATGTTTCACATGTAAACAGTTTACATAAACACATTCTGAAATAAACATACTTGTTATCATGTAGCGTGACCAGTAACGCTTCTGAAGCTTTGTTTTAAACACTCATTAAATAACCAAAGGCATTCATACTAGAAAAATACAGTTTATTCATCCTTCTCTTTCTGTAATACTTCTGTAAAGTTGATGTGTAACCTGAAATCTTTATTTAACATATAATATATACTTTTTGAGTGTATAAGAACCTGAAGAATCTGATTGCAAGTACTGAATCAGCACATAAATCCACGTTGTAGATTTATTCACTCTTGCACATGTGAGTGTTTCAGAAATTCAGTTTTAAGGACTTGACAATTACTGTAGATCTCTGCTGGGACTCCACAAAATTCAGGGGAACTTGTATAATCTATCCTACAAAAAGAAACAGGTTTTGTAGTGAACAATATAGGGTAGCAAAACCACATCTATGCGAAAGAGGTCACCATGTTAGAGCCTTCTCCTACTTGGCCAGAAGAAGAAACTATTCCAATATGAAGTATATTTCAGACCATCTGTGATAGATACCAAAGCTCTGTAATGCTGTTGATGAAAACATCACACTCCTTTCTCTATAGAATTAAATTTGTGAAACTCGTGAGTTTAGATAAGCCCTGTGTTACAGTACTCTGGCCCTGAGAGCATTTCAAACCATATTTAGACATCCTCAGTTCAGCTGAAGCCCTCATGCCCATTTTACCCTTTCTGGCCTCTGGTGGATCCATCCTCTGTGCTGTCACTTTTCAAAGGCCTTCAGAAGTACCCAGCTTTCTCCTTTGACTAGACACAAGGACTTAAATGCAGTGCAGACAGTCCAAATGTGGTGGTTTTGATTTCTTTTTCACCATAGGGAACAGGACTTTATTTTTCTACTCTGAAAGGAAGCACAGGGTATGTATAAAGATACAGGCAATTATCTGAATATATATATCTACAACTAAGTTTTTCTTACTTCTCCAAGTTGTGGCTGAAAAAGATGTATCACAGTTTGTCATTGTGCCTTCATTTTTGATAACCTACATTTGTACACAAACACATCTTAAAGGTTTTAAACTTTGATGAGTAAATTGAGCAAAGTCTGCAGAGTTTGATTTAAAATCTTCTCTGTGAACAGGAAGAGATAGGTATGGGTCCTGGGCAACGTGGCTTTATTTTGTTTTAAAACTGGTAAACAAACCATTTTCATGTGAGAAGCTGAGCAATGAAATTTTGGGCTCTTTGTTGGGTTTTTTTGCTACATTGTTTGATTTTATTTTTGTGATGAACATCTGGATAATTTTCAACAAAGGAAGTAAAAATAGTAGTAGGGGCAGTTTGCTAACTCCTAAATAGCTCTTGGCAATTATACTTGCACTTGTGCCCAGACTGGCAGCAATGTCAGGGCCCAATACAGCTCTCCTCCCACAGGGAGCAGTCTGTATTTTGTCAGCAGCCACAAAAAGAGCCCCTCATGGTGAGCCAGAGCTGTGACCTGTCTTTGACTGTCATCCAGGCAAGTGAAATAATGACACTGACAATCACATTATCAAGGCACATCTGAGCTAATACCTTAATTATACAACTTCTTTGAGTTATTTTTGCATTCTTTCCTCAGGCTTATGGAAGTTAGGGCTATATTATAAGGGTTTTTTTTTTTCTGGTTAGGGCTGTGTCCTCTAGTCTTACGAAGAAATGGTGCTGTTCACCAGTAAAGTATTTGACTGTGAACACCTGTCTTTGCTTCACATTTCTACACTTTCCTTCACACCGGTTTCAGGCGAAGACACTGAATTTGTTCACATAAGGAAAAGCTGTTCTTGAGGTCTTATTCGTCAATATTTCGATGTGTGGGTGCTTTTTCCAATACAAGAATGTCTTCCTCCAATTTAATGTGACATTTCAGCAAAGACATCATGCTTCGATAAAAGCTGATGTTCACATGGTTACATTCTCATCCAGACAAGCCCTTAGTATTTCTAAGAGACAAGCAGAGTTAAGGAGTGTTTTCCGAGCAG
>NW_008672835.1:9579-39610 GCF_000695815.1 Acanthisitta chloris
GCCTCTTTCCAAGCACTGATGCCGGGTTAAAGTGGAGTGTTTTGATCTCATAAAGTACCCATCTTCAAAGAACCATCCCAGAACAAGTTCATTATTTCCATCTGGAAAAGAGCAAATCAAAAGTTATTTCTCTAAACAAACACAACTCATTAGTTCCCTTTCAGCATATAACTTCAGGTCCAAGGTTTTTGCTCTTTTTGGTGATTATTTTTCCATGTGTCTGTTCCTTCACATGTGTACTAATTTTATATATGTAAATTAGGATTTGTGAGAAGTGATGACAGGAAAAGAAGGAGTCTGTGGTCTCTTGCACACACAAGGATTTCTAGGGTGGGATTAAGTTTAACATTACAGTTCCTAAATGATCCTTTAGTGAATCAATAAGGCTTCAGTTGTTTTTTACTGGTATCAAAATACTTGGACATAACATTTTACAATTTTTAAGCCTGGTTACCTCAACTTTAAAAAAAGGGGAAAGCTAGAAATCTCTCCAAAAGTGAATGGAGGTCCAAAGAACTACAAAAGTAAATGCCTGTCAGGACTGGCCAGTGCTGCATTATTTTGTAAAGGACACTGCACAATCAATGGTGTCTGCCTGTAGCTTGTTTGGCATGAGAAACCTATTGATTAGTTAAAAGCTCCGTTCCCCACCACAAACCAGGCAGAAACAGCCTAAACCTCAAAGGAGAGTGACCAGAGTAGGTGCATCTGAGGCAGTGGCCAGCCCTTTCCAGGTGGCCAGGCTGGGAGGAGAGGGAGGGCTGTGTCCCAGCTGCACGGGGCTGCAGGAATTTGGGGTGAGGAGGTTAATGACCCAGCATTGCTGCCCTGTACTCCATTGTACCAGGCCTCTGCTGAACTCTGGATGGGGAACATCTTTCCTACAAACAGCTCTCCCCGCCTCTTCCAAAACCTCATCCTAATCCCAGCCCATCAGCTTTTGTATGAACTGAGCACTTTTTGCAGTAGTTGAGCCGTAGGGTTTCTGATTCCAGTCAATGTTCATTCAAGAGGTTTGTTTTTTGTGAGGAAGAAAAAAAATAGAAAAAGTTGGAAAAAGAGGGAACAACTATATTATTAATGCAAATCTTAAGTGAAATCCATTCTCTCCGTAATTTCTCCTGAAGTTTTTGACATCACAGTTATGATAAATAAGGTTTCTTGGCTGTTAGGTGCAGCTTTTATTTCTGCACTAATATACAGGCAGCATGTTGCTAATGGTACTCAAGACATTCTTTAAACTGCTTATCAAGGCGACTTGCTTTCTTGGAGATTCTGTATGAAAAACAGTTCAGTGCCACCTCAAATTCATTGCTTGATTCAAAACTGATACTTCAGCATTTTACATGTTTTAAGGGGCTTCATAATTGGACAACATGTTTAATTTTTAATATATTTTAATAATAGGTCACCTTTTCCTTATAACAGGATTATTTTACAGATGAAAACAGAGTACTGAAAAAGGACCCTCAGCAGGATTACCATCTGGAGTATGCCATGGAAAACAGTACACACACAATATTGGCTTTTAGCAGAGAGCTGCACACTTGTGACACAAATGACAAGAGCATAACGGTAAGAGGCTCTGACTATACATAGACAGATGAAGTGATTAATACAGGTCAAATGTGTTATGTGGTTATTAATCCAGTTATTAAAATCTCTTAAATTAACCAGGTGAAATACTTGGGCTGGTTTGTTAAGCTCTTACGTTTTAATTTCAGCTTTCTTTATCCTTCTGCTTTATTACATTACGTTCTATAATTTCTAACACACCAAGTGTAAACAGGATTGAACAGGCATCTCTGAGCCACAAGTCCCATATGCCACAGTTACAATCATTCAAGAGATGCCAAATTGAGAAACACTTTTTATATCTTGCACTAACTTGAAACTGCTCTTAGAGACACAGTTTTTAAAGTTTGGAGCAGATATATTTAAAATATATATTTTTATTTCTTGATTCAAAATTAAGAAGTTGAAGAATTTTATTGTAAAACTTTTTATGGTAAAATACTTTTCATGGTAAATTCTTTTATTGCCCTAGGGACTGCTGTGCTATTTCCTAAGCGTAATTTTAAATTGCATGAAGTTGGTGACTTCTGTATTGGAAATGACAGATAGGTTAGAGAGATTTGCAAGGCTTTTTATGCTTTGGCCTGTTTACTACTTATTTTGGAAGCATTGCCACAGGAGTACAACGCTATTTTCATTATCTGAGTTTTCACAAGATACACAATAATAACAGCATGAGGGGATGAAAGATGCAGGAAGCAAACCACAGTTGTATAAACCTCCAGTTTTCCAGGCAGTCAATGGATATATGGTTTTCACACCTGCTCCAAATTCTCAGTATCAATTAACATTCTGGGACACTTCAGGATTTATTAGAGCACTATGTCTCAAGGGTGATTATTGCAATCTGAGAATGGTTTACAGAGAATTGAACTGTGCTGTGGCTCTAGATTGCTTTTTAAGAAACAAATCTGTTCTGTAATTGAATGTCTATCTTCCCTAGGATGTAAGCACAGTGTTTCACTGAAGGTGTTCACATCTTCACAATACTGAGCCTGGAAAATGTTTTAGGGGGAAACCTTCTGGTTGCTGGCCAAATAACATCTCTAGAAAAATGTTTATCATGCATTTAGTTGGTTATGTCTTTATGAGTCTGTTCTGCCATTTGTGGATATGATTTACATTTACAACATCAGTGAAAGAATCTCTCAGAGAAAGATTTAACTTCTGCATATCTCCAATGAACCCTCTGAATATAAGACATTACTAATTTTAAAGGCAAAATTGTGTAAGTAGATGTCTCTCCTCTGGTATACATTGCCATTGTTCAAAACCAGCTATGCCTACATCATAGCTATTGTAGGAATTATGTGAGCTATGTAAGGAAGATGACTTTTTGGCTTGGTTTGTTCGATTTTTTCTTCAGGAGAGCACAGTGCGGGTAATATGGGCCTACCACCACAAAGACTTGGGAGAAGCAGGTCAAAATTACCATGGATCTAATCGTGGTACAAAGAGTCTACGTTTGCTGAATCCTGAGAAAGAAGAAGTCTTATCTGCCTCTTTGCCATACTTTGACTTGACAAACAAAGACGTAAGTTACTTCATGTTTTGGTTTATGTCGAGATGGGAATAAGGCAGTAGCCAAAACTTAGTGCTTACACAACATGTAGTGTGACTTTCATATAGAGATCAAATGTCAGGAGGAAATTCTTCACTATGAGGGTGATGAGGCACTGGAAGAAGTTGTGGATGCCTCATCCCTGGAAGTGTTCAAGATCAGGCTGGATGGGGCTTTCAGCAACCTGGTATAGTGGAAAGTCTCCCTGTCCATGTCAGTGGGACTGGAACTAGACGGTCTTTAAGGCCCCTTCCAATCCAAACCATTCTGTGATTCTATGATAATATTGTGTTCTTGCCCTTTTTATTAAGACAGGTGCCTGTACCAGACAAGGATACAACATATTGGTGCCAAATGTTTAAGATTCCCATACAACATGAAAAGCATCATGTAACAAAGGTGAGTGATTAGGACTGAGCAGATTTAGAGGAACTCAGATAATAATTTCACTTCAAATTCTTGCTCTTTCAAATTTTTTTTCACTGCTTACTGAAGGGAAAACAAGACCTCTTGTCTGTCTTCACAAACATGGGTCAAGTGTATGTGTATGTGTGCCCAGCACTTGATTCTGGTGTGTGCTGACAACTGGCATGCACAGTGAGAGAGTCCCTTTCTTTTCCTTTCTCTTCTCCTTCATCCTGTCTCCCTTAAGCAAATGAGGTTGAAAATTATTTCTGTCTGTAAATATTTCTGGCAAAGACTAAGCAAAATAGTTACATCAAGTTTCTACTTTTTTAAAGGAATTTATTGAATTTATTTTGTCAGATAATAATTTTAGATTAAAAAAGTAATTAAATAGTGACATTTGTTCAAGTAAAGGGCCAGGTTCATATTTGATTCCAGTCACCTCTCTTGCAATGACCACCATGGAGTTATGCCAGTTTACTTCATGTAAGCACAGACGTCATTATATTCAGCTGTGTAAAAGCCAAATATTATGAAAAAAAGAGGTGAACATTGTAGTTCATTAAAAAAATTAATGAAAATGTGTGTGCAAACATTCACATAAGGTTCAACAGGATCCTAGGTGATTTCAAAATCCACATGCATTAATATGTTTTCCTATAACATGTTTTCTAACTTTTCTTCCAGTTTGAAATTGAAAGCTTAAGAGTGCTGAGGGAAAGATGGTTCTCACATTTCTTCCCAGGAGCAATATGCTGAAGACCTCATAAAAGAACAACTTCTGATTGTTCTAAAATGCTTAAGATAGCGCAGTGAGATAGTTCTGGCCCTCATTTTTATCTTTCTTTGAACCTATGAATACTTTAAGTATGCAGTTCTATTCCATTTTTTGATCATTGTCAGTCATGTTTCTCCAGTGTGTTCAATAAGAGTGAAATTTTAAATTAACTCAGAAACTTAAAATGTGATCTCCAGTGTATGTCTGATAAATACCTATGATTATTCTGAAGTATTGTGAGTTTCTGCACTTTATCAGGATGAACAATTGCAAGACCCAAATTTCTGTCTTCAGGCAGTTGATCTTAAATCACATTTGGAGTTTATGACAGCTACTTTTATAGCTCTGTATGAAAAGGAGGATTTGCTTGTATTACAGTATATGTGACAAGATTCCTAGCTTTCTGCTTTCAAGTGAGAGAGCTTCAAAATGGTAGAATGAGGATGATGCTTTCTGTGTCAAGTTTGGTGGAAGTCATAGATACATGTTGTTCTGCTAAAACATTATCTGGAAGTATTCATTATTTATAATTTCTGAATTTGTTTTTTAACGGTTTTGTTTGACTGCACATACAGTTGCTCATTTTTATAAAAAATTGTGGTTGGTTAAAGCTAAAACAAGATTTTAGCTCAGAAATACACTGACTAAATTTTCAGAATAGTTTTATATTCTTTACTTTTACAATCATGTATGACTAATATTGTAACTTTGGAAATTATGTCTTGAAATCAACAAATTTTATAAGGTTAAGAATTGGAGTAGAATTCTCGGTGATTTTTCACCTTTAGAAAGGCAAGCAAATTTCATACTGCTGCTTTAAAAATGTTTAGAGAGAGAAAAATATTTAAAGAAAGAAACAAGAATTATGTAGGAACACTTCCTTAGCCTTTGTTTTCAGGGACACAACCTGTATTTTTATATGTGATTTTTTTAGATGACACACAGAGGGTTGTTGCAGAATTGTATCTATGCACTCTGCAAACTGATTAAACATTTCCTAAAGCCTGCTGATACACAAAGGATGGGGCTTATGGCTACTCAGGAGGATATTAGCTATACAAACAAAGATTGAATTTCACAAAAGGGAGGACAGATGAACTATTTGGCCTGACCAAACTGACTGTGTTAGTTAAATACTTATATAGATGTTGATTCTGGATTCCTTATGTAGCACAGTTTTCACATAAACCTACACATCTAATTTTTACAGGCAGAAAAAAAAAAGTTTAGCAATAGCACAATTTTGTCTCCAGTATAATTTAGTCTACCTAAGTAGTGAGCTGCCTTTGACCGTTTCTGTCCTCCTGTATGATTTTGTGGAGCACTGAAGTGCATAGTTCAGCCCTTGTTGGACAATGTGTGCCATCAACAGTGTGTGCTTAGCTGTGTGAATGTGTAAATCTGCTGGTGGTCTGGAGCCTCAAGTAGGTGCAAGAGCCACAATAAGAATTTGTTCATACTATTCAGCTGTTCTCTGTCATTCCTTCCTTCTTGAAAAATTAATCTGAGCATTTTATAATAATGTATTTTTTAAAGTATCAGTTTCATCAGGAAAGCATTATGTTTTGGTGAAGGAAACTGTGAAAAAAAATTAGACCTGTCATTAAAGTAGAGGCCAAGACTTTTAATCATCTCTAGTTAATTAATTCCAGATTCTGAATTCATATTTTGAATGTAAAAGCATTTTTGATTTCTATTAACCATGAATTATTTTTTTTAAAAAAGAGTAACTATATGTTTTTAGTCAGAATATATTTAAGGTATTTGCAAATGTATTTTGTAAATACAATCCAGTGGTGCAACAGCTGATAACACTTGCTCTTAGGGTTCACCTACAGTAGTGTTTTAGTTTGTTCTGTTGGCATACTAAAAGAAATAACTAGCATAAGAGATCTCAAAATTAGTCAAAGGTAAATGATGTGAGACCTTAGGTCTTTTCTTTCCCTTTACATAATATTCATGCTCCTTTCCAAGAATCTCAGGTAATGGGAAGCAGCATAATTTCGTTGACTGTTCTTGATCAAGCTGCACTACATGGCATGTAAATCATGCAAGAGATAAGACTGTAATCTTGTGTTCATTTCATAGGTAGCATAAGGACATGGATAAGTAATTTCTGCTTATGGTGCCAATGGAGAACAGAGCTTCAATAAGGGGGTACTCAGCCAGGGTTAGGACTTCTCCGTTTAATCTTCCTTTGTTTCACATCTCTTGCAACTTTTTCCCTAGGGAAGAGATCGTGTCTTCCTACATGTCCCTACAATGCTTTCTTTTACAAGATCTTTTCTAATGCCTCCAGGAACTCCTAGAGAGATAACTCCTAATAACATTATGGCTGCTAAGAAGTAAAACAGAATAAGATAATTTCTCAATAGTTGGGCATTATAGTGATAATAATTACCCAGGTCACAATCAAAACCAGGCACCAGACTGTTTTTGTGACTCTAACGGTGTACATCACTCCTCATCTTCAAGCTGCCTAACTGGCTGAAATTTCTTACACTTCTACAGATTCTCCTGCTGTATGTTTTCTGTTAGCAGAACCAGTTATTGCATTAATAGGTCAATTTTGAAAATAACAATATGCAGAACTTACAAAAGGGATTGCTTGGAGGTAATAGCAGGCAACCATTTTTCTTCAAATCAGCTATTTGCAGTGTGGCTCCACAGTGGTCCTGTGGTGGTGGATCTTAGTTGCTCTTCACATGGGAGAGCACATGGCTGCCTGTCTGCAATCTCCTGCAGCTATGGGTGCATTGGCCTGTTTTGCTGCTTTGAGCTTCAGGCTGTGGTATGTGCCTCAGGCTTACTACCGGAGGGATTTTTACTTTTCTCACACACAGTGAGCTTTCTCAGAAGTAGCTTTCTTAGAAAAAATCATTCCACTTATTAGGCCTGACTTTCCAGAGATGGGTTTAAGGCTATGTCTCGCTAGGATCTTTGCAGTTCTCTATAAGTATCAGTATTCTGACTAGTCCTGAATGTACTTCTTAATGGCAACCCTAAAGATAGTTCTTTGATTGCACAGACTGCACCTCAGGAAGGACCTCTGTTCCAGCAGGACCTCTCAGAGAAGGGAGAGACCCACTGGTAGAGGAGACACACAGGCATGTCCATGCACACACCACTGCATGAAAAGGTCTCTGTATCCCTGCTGAAGCCATTCTGAGGGCAGTGCCCTGGGTGTGGAGAGCCCTCAAAGGCAAAGACCCCAGAACACCAGGACTGAAAGGGGCCATGGCAGAGACAGAGGTGCTCACCCTGGGGAGCACACCCTGAAAAAGGGAGTCTCTGCAGCATCCTCCCTCTTGTAAATTACTTGTTTTAAAAGTCTCTTACTTATTGCTCCTTCAGTTAAAAAAAAAAAAGTTATTCAGTGGCAGCACACTGGAACTTCTGAAATCTTGTCATTTTTGTACTGTTGAGATGTCTGACTTTTCACTGCATGTGGATATGTGTTTGCTGATGTGTCTCCACTTTACCAGGTTGTAAGACTGTGTTTGCTGACATGTCTCTGTTTTAACAGGTTGTAAGACTATTTGCTGATATTTGGGGATTTTGCTACCTATTTGCTGAATTTATTTTTTGCTCATTATGAGGTGGCATCATGCAGATGTTTAATTTGTTTCATATTCATGAGAAATACTTTCCAGTGTTTTCAGTAAATACAGCTTTTGCTTTATGTTCAAAGCTTGTTCTTATTGCTCTTTCTACTTGTGGTTCTACACATACAACATTTTTTTATTGCTGTCTTTAGCTTAGGTTTCAATACTCCATGTTTTCTGTTACTTTAATTAAATTTTATTGCTTATTAATATAGCTGCATCTGCAAAAGATTCATTACTTTGACCTCACATTATCTGCAGGTCTCCCATGTGCTCATCTGTTTTTTTTCCACTGCAATTAAAAAAACCTTGAGATACAGTGTTTCCTCTACTGTCTCTAGATTTTCTGTGAATCCTCTATACCTGTGGTCTCCCACTCCACCTGACAAATTGTTTAATGCTGTGTGTAAACTGAAAATTTACAGTATATACTGCTGAAGGAATGGCATGTATATTCGGCATGCCAGACATGCCATAATCAATTTGTGTAAGGCTTTTCAGCTTCAGTGTATAGCATGTCTGTGCTAGTTCCAACACTCTGTAAATTTTCCCTCCATGTTTTCTTAATTTCTTTGAAACATACTGTGTTTTCCTCAGGGAAAGTAGTTGCTCGGGCTTCAGTATTAATAATCCCATAGTCAGAAACATGCCAAATACTGAATTTCACTATTAAGAGTAGGGAAAAAAATTATGTAAAATAAAAGCCATAGTCAGATAGTAGGGTCACTTAGCTGTATCTACATGTCTTTTCTCTAAGAAATACTTTTTCCTATAGTTCCGAACTTTCAAGGTTGTTTCAAAACTAGTATAGTCAGAGAAATACCAGCAGAAAGGCTGTGATGTGGCTGTGCTCAAGAGCATAAAATACTTCTCATTCAGTAAGAACTTTTTTGATGGGATGTCCAGTTTTAGAGGACATTCGGCATTGGAAAGGAGGATAGTAGGCTGCATTTTGTAAGGTCTTACACATTTGGATTCTTGTATAAAGCACTCCTTCCATGTGCATTATTTGAACCTGCTTATGAGAATGGATTGAGCAAGTTTAGTGCTGCTGAATGCTGAGGATTAGGCTATGTGGTCAAAATTCAGTCTTTCTTAAGTACACCTCATGAATACTCAGGCAACGTATTAAAGACAGTAGATTTTCAACCATGGGCTTCCTCTCATCTAACTTGTCTTACCTACAGGTCTAAGCCAGCTTCTTAAATGACCTTACAATGGCAAAACTATCTGTTTGCATCATCCTAGTGGAGATGTCTGAAATGTATGTGCTCAAGCATCCCCTGTATGGTTCAATCTCTCTCTCTCGCCATTGATGGATGAAAGAACCCAGATAACCAGCCTATATTAGCTAAGTAGCTCTCAGATGAATGAATCACAGAAGACATAGCCCACCCAAAAGGTTAGGGAAGAGCAGAGATGGTGATAGAAGCAAAAATTTCAAAATAATGCTTTTATGTTTTTATTCTGCCTTTAGGAAATATGGACTTTTCTCAACCACAACCCTGTGTAATTCTTTGGCATTATGCTTGGGATGTGACTAGTGAAACAGGCTAAGTATATAACCAGAAAAAACCTAAATTATTTACCATTAGCTGAGAAGTGTTACATTGGGCATATTTTTATATAAGCACTGAAGTTTTCCTTTGCTGATCTTCTTAGAAAAGGGAGCCTCTTTTCAATTAAAGAAAGGCCTGTATTAGAGCACACCAGCAGCTGCTAGTTAATCTTCATGTTCAGTTTAGGGGCAAACTCTGATAAGGAAGTAAAAACTCAAAAAAACTTGTTGCCAAGGGTAACTCTGCTTTTTGACAGTGGAATGCTTTAGTAATCCCAAAGACCCCAGTGTGAAAATACAAAGGGACTCCAGTTTAAGAGACTGATTGATTGGAAGCCAGAAGGGCAGCTTGTAGCCTGCAGTACCTAAATGGGGGCACTGATTTTTAACTTGAGTGATGCCAGACAGTAACTGCTTGTTGCTCCCTAGCTTGAACTTTTACATTTTGCTAAATGTGATAACTCTAGCAAATTGCATCATGCAACTTGACATAAACAAATGTTCTGTATTTTCCCACATGTTCCCCTACAAAGCAATTTCAGCCTCAGTAAATTAGATTGGCAACCCAACAATCATCTTACGCTGCAGAGCTTGTAAGCTATCTGCCCTTTGATCTGAAGGGCTGGCTCTTCAGTGCAAGCCTGAATTGGCCCATTAGGCTCTGCAGTGCTAAAGAATCATATAACTGAACAGGCTGGAAATTAAATGTTTCCCAAGCAACTTTCTGAGGAAATAGAAGAAATACATTATTCTCCCATATTCTGCTAAATTACTTCATATGTAAAATTAGATAAGATGTTATTCCATTCTGTGAACAAAGTTTAAATTGCATATGACCACAGATTTTACTGTCACACCAAACTTTATATTTCTTATGAAACCTATTCTTATTTTGCAGTAGTCTTCTTTTCACTTGTATGTCTTAACAATAAGAATGTGTACATTGTGCAGCTATTGCTGCATTATTTATTCCATACTTGGTATGCAGAAATAGCCTACTTCATTTCTATCATCAGCACAGTTGAACATCTAGTCAATTTAATCCATTTTCTTTGATTTTTCCTTTTTAAATTAAAACAACATCCATCCATTATGGCAATGTATTGATTATGGTAAAATGTGGTTGAAAAATATGTATGATATGTGATTTTCTGGTTAAATAGAAGTCAGAAGGTATATAATTTCTAATTACAACCAGTGTTAAATAATAAGAGCCTTAACTTAAAATGTGACCAAAAGTGAGCATGGAAAAGGGAAGGGTAAAATTTTTGTGAAGCTGAGTTTCACCTCCCAATTCTGAGATGATTTGTGGAGTGATCTTCAGGAGACAATTGTTATTGATTAACCTAATTTTACCTTGTACCACATATTTATTTTTTCCTTCCTCATCCTTAGGTTTTTGAGTAAGCCTGTGAGTAGGTAGTGCACTGAAAAGGTAGGAAAATTGTGTCTAGGAATTGCCTGCAGTGAAACAATCAACTGTTCTTATCATAGGAGACAATAAAATACTTTAGAGTAGAACTGAGCCTTAGATAAGCAATTATGAAGCATCTTTTGTGCAAATACCGGAACAGCAAGCTTATAGGCAGTAAAATCTGTCTTGATGGAACTTGTGTGGATGGATCACCAAACAAACCTAATGGTCCTACTAGCATCTTGGCATTGCTTCTTAAGATCAGCATTCTAATTCAGATAAGTCACATAGTAGTAGCATCTTAAGCAAAACTCCTATAGTGCCAATTTATTGCTCCAGTGTTACTTAAACGGGGAAGAATGTCATTTCCAGTCTTGCAGTGTTTCTCTTCAGTACCAATCCTTCATTCTGCAACCCCAGCACTAGCTACTGGGGGTAGTTTTCAGAGAATGGTGTTGATACCTCTCCATCTCTGCTTCCACTTGTAATGCACGGTAATTGCAGCTATGTCCAGAGCATAGTTTCATTGACTCCACATTAATATTGGTGGAAAAATGGATAGACAATGGTCAGACAATACCACTCCACCATATTCACACGTAGCATACATGACATCAAAATCCACACAGATGACAACTGAACCACAGATAGATGGTGAATAGTTTCTCTTTGCACCAAGACTGACGTTTCAACTGTCATGGAAATCATTTACACCTTGGATCTAGCTGAAATGCACACACCTCACCTCATGCCAAAACCCAAACCCAAAACATCAAAACCTTAGAAAAAATAAGTGTCTATATTATTATAAACTACAAGCTAATGCTCCTCAGTCTCCTTTCTCCATCCCTTCCTTTCAGTGACCTTTCCCTTACTGTCTTAAGCTGCATGAACTGGTATTGTGTCTTTCTGTTTTATGAAGTGCCAATCTCAGTTTTGGTTTCTAGAGAATTGCTATAGTATGATTTTAATACCGACTTTAAAAGAACCATGTGATTTGAAAATGGCCCTTGTTGTGTGACTTCATGCTTGTCTGGAGTGGTGTTGAAGTCCTACAGAAGGATGTCAGGATCTGACTCTGGGTAGAAAATGTGGCAATCATAGTATTAATGTGGGCATTGCTTAACTGCACTTATTTTGTAAGCCATCTCATGTTTGTATGTGAACCCTGTAAATATAAATTTTTAAAGGATTATGAACAATGGTTCCCAAGATTTGTTGTGCTGGCTCAGGAGGATGTGTCATGTCAAAATCATGAGCCCTGAGCTTATTTAATCCCATGTTTATTTTATCCTATGCTTTCCCTTCAGCAAACTAGAGGTGCCAGGGTGTGCAGGTTGGTGACTCCTCTGTATCCAAATGCCTGAGGTCTTTCTCACCCATGTTCCCTTTTGGCAGTCCTTCGCAGGAGTCAGCATTTCTTTTTGTTTCTTAACACTATACCTCTGTATGTGTAAAACAAGAGACATGCTGTAAATTCTCACATGCTCTCTCTTCAGGGTAAGCTGCTTGTTCACTCCCAAGCAGGAGGAGAAAAAGTGTAATGTTATTTGGCTACATGATCGAGGGGATTCAGTTGTAAGTAGAATTAAAACCTCTTCCATTGCCATTTCAAAGAAATAGATAGACGTCACTGTGCACATGTGGTGATTTCATGAACAAAGGGGAATACCTTCACTGACTTTATTATTTATACTACTCAAATTATATGTTCCTCTTGAATGAATATAAACTCTTTATAGACTACCCATTTTGGCTTTAACATATTTAGTTATGTATTCTTTTATTATGATATTGTTTTCGCAAGGAAGTAATGATGTTGCTGATTAATTGCCAGCTAATTCTGCTTGGAGTGTGTCAGCTCCACTGAGAGACTATGACCATACTCAATACCACATACACTCTGCCAGTGGTTCTGCTGCTTAGAAGTGCAATGAGTGTATTGCCAGGAAGTGTAACCAAATGAAACATGTTTTTTCTTGACCTGAGCATTTAGTGAGATTGCTCCTCAGGGTTATACTTTTTAGCTGTTACTAAATGCATTGTCTTAAATCTTCAGACATATGTGAGGCAGAAATAATCCTTAATGGATGTTTCTTTGAGGTATATTTCTTTTGGATTTAGTCTAAATTACTGCATGTCTTTAAAGTCTGAAACTCCTTGTGAGTGGCAAAGCTTAAGAACTTAAGAATGGACTTGATGACAGAGAGAACAAAAAATTCTAAACCCATCTCTAGGACTCATTTTTTAAATGCTTGGGTTTATTCTTTCTTCTAATTTTTTGATTCCTCTTTCCTAATTGAAATATTTAAGTTGTTCTTCACACTGACCTGCAGAAATTCTCGATGTACAGTGTGATCATTAGCAGGACTATGTGGGGATAGAATATATAGCCTCCTCTCCAAGCTAACAACAGAGCAACAGTTAACTTTGGCCTGAAAGTATGTATTCTTTTCCAATAAACATTCTGCAGCTTAAAACAGAGATATGATAATCACTTCTTAATGCTGTATACTAATAAAACTTAAATAAGAATCTTCATTGAACAGCACAGTCCCTGTGTAAACAAATCCTTTATTGACTCCAAGAACAGGAAATATCTGTGCTTTGAATAAGGTTTTCCATTCATGTGGTAAGGACTTTTCCTGCAGAATGATGTTAGAATTTTTGTTCTGCATTTTAAAGTCTAACCAAATCATGCAAATTTCAATGCCTTAAGTTTCGTGGAAGTTTTGGTCTGGAAAATTTCCATCCTCCAAGGAAACCTTATCTAATCACATTATGAGATTAAGGGTGAGGATGGCTGCTGTTGCCTGGGCCTTTTTCTCATGTACATCTCTCTTTTATTAAAATACAAAACTAAAGAGCTGTCACTAACTGTACAGGTTATATTCTCCTCTGGCTGGAAGACATGAAAAGTGCTTATGAGAATAATTTGGGTGAACATTTTTACCTTTGAAGGACAATTCAAGTCAAGCAGTAACGATCCCTGTTGTATATCAGATGTACATCATCCCAGATGACCATGAGTGAACCAGAAGCAGTGGTGTTGCTCTGCCTCCTGCAATTAAACTCACCAAAATATACACGTTTCTTAGGAAGTGGCACAGTGTAAACTCAGAAGCACTTGGGACAGAGAGTGATTTAAAGGGATTTGTTATTAGTGGTAACTGAATTTAGGATCTGTACTGTACAGTGAGGAACACAGAAATAAACACTTAGCTGTGTACATGCAAATGATACTGCTGATCTCAGGAAAGATTACAGCAGCTAGTCCATGCTCGACTGAAGCCAATTGAGCATTGGAAGTGCCTCTTTTAGCTCTAACTATTCTGTGGCATTAATTTAATGCTTTCTGACAGATGGGATAGGGTGGGGGCATAGGGAGGGTGGTCCCTGTCTGACCCCAGAATGCCTTAACTCTGGGCTGACAGTCTGCAGCAGATCAGTGTCCCAGATGTGACACTGGTGTAGGCAAGCTTTTCTACTGACATGAGCTAGCTGTTACATTGTAGGGTTAAAATCCTGGCTTAGAGTCATGGACCTAAACATCTACCCCACTTTAGAGGCATGTTTCCAGCTCTTGAGTTCCTGCTCAGCACACCTCTGGGTTGTGTGCAGGAAGTAGTGTTAGGCAGCAAATGACTGAAAAAGATCCAACTTTATAAAGCCAAGTATTCTAAGTATTTGCTTTTCTGAAGAAAAATCTAAAACCATAAAAAGTGTTTTAGGTAAATATTTGATCTTTTCACTATTACACTTTGGAAAAAAAGTCAGAAAAAATCTTGATGAATGAGAAGAAATTGTGTCAACCTTTGTAGAAATTTTTTTGTCAGATAATTTTTTAATATATATGCATGGTACACATTTGGGAAGGAATTACAAAGACTGGAGTAATCAGTAAGAATGTAATAGTTTTTCCTGAAGGACCATAGAAAGCAAAGACCCTATAATTTGGTCTTCTGCCACAAAAATTATCTCAACTAATTTAGCCAGTACTCAGTTTCACAGCCATAAATTTTTGGTCTGAGTTAATGAGAGACATGGCAAGCTCGTATAAATAAATTAATCAACCCCAGGCTAGAAAGTGTCCTAGATGCAGCAGCGCCAGGACAAAAATCTTCTGTCAAATTTTTACTCACCATTTTAGGACTAAAGAATTACATTTTCTTGCCCGTTCACCACTGACTACATACATGAGGTGTTGTGTAAGGCTGTGGCCTATTCAGAGTCATTTATATGGCAATATAACATCCCATAGTGTCTTTAAAATGTAGGTTAAATCAAAACTATGTTTTTGAGCCAGAAAACCCCTCATATTTTTCACTGGCATTTCAGTGTAGAAACATAACTCCAAACAGATCAGAAACCTGTTGCCATTTTCATATATAAGAATAAAGTCAGATTTCTGTTTTCTGACATTTGGTGGGCTATATTTTCCAATAGGGACACTATGGTGAGACTATGGATACAGTTTACTATCATCATTTGCACAAGAGGGCAGGAAGAACAAACCACAGCTGTTAACATCAAAGAAATCAAAATAAATAAAAAGGGAGGAAAACAGAATAAGCAAGAAATACTTCCAGGTTTATGGAGATACTCTGTCCCTGTAGGAAATCTTACTTCTTGGACCATATGAGCTGTTTGTATTTTCATCCTGTTTAGTACATCACACATTAGTATCATGCCCCTGCTTATCATCAGCTTGACATGTAAGGCACTATTATCTTAAAATTTTAGCTTGTTTTTCTAAGAAAAAAACAAACAAACCATGACATGTTCAGTTTGTGCAATAGATAAAGGGATAATAGGAAATAAAGAAGAGAGGAAGAAAAATTTGAAGCTGAGTAACCCAGTAAACATTTTCTTTGTTCACGTGATGTCAGACTGTTGGATAGAAAAGTTAAAATAACAGGTGGATAGCACACATCTTATCTGGTTTATACTTATAATGACTTGAAAATTGGCTATTTTATATTTTTTGAAAGTCACTATTGTCAGAAATGCTAAGAGATTCAGTACCGTGAAAGGAGCTCTGTTAAATCTCTCAACCTGCCCAACGAATACAGGTCATGCTAACCAAACACCATAACTGTAACCCATACTTTTGGTTGTGGAAGGCAGTGTCTTCATTCATGTTCCAATGTGGTATATTTTAAATACATCCTTCTTTGGAAGCCCTGATTATAAGTGGTGGGGGATTATAGTGCATCTATTATTTTTTACCTCAGTTAGTGGGAGTCAGATGGGCTCATACATGTCAGTGTGCTCCATTAGAAAGACCTTTTGCCCAGACTTCTGAGAAAGGTAGAGAGGAGGATGCAGAAAGCAAATCGCCATGAATAATAAACCATGAGCTTCTTCCTGCAGGTTTCATGGAAAACAGGAGAGATTGTGTCTTGTTGCATGCACTTATGTTTCGCAATCCCAAACACTTTGGGCATTTTGATGTAGGGTGGATATAGGGCTTTTGTTCTCCATGCCTCTGGCAGTTAGGAAATGTCAAGCAGAAAATGCACTTTGCCTGCAGGGGAAAAAGTCACCGAGGTGCCCGGTGGTGCAATATCTCTGCAGGCTTATTCACAACATGGCAAAGAGATGAACCCTGACAGCTGGGTCTTCCTTGCATGTCAGCAACAGTGAAAACACAACAGATGAGCCTCAAAGAATGAGATAAAATGGGGAAAATAGGTAGCTATTCCTTTTTAGTCTCCTTTCAGCTTCTTTCTTGACTCTATTGGCTAACTAGAGGTGGGTAGGAATTAGCGATGAAAGGGGAAGGAACTACATTTCCAATTCACAGGATTCTTCATAATTATTGAAAATTAAAGGTGGATTCCCATTTTCACTGCAACCCTTCTAAATTGTTAAATTATTGATTATCTGATTACTTAGCTAAAAGTGTCATTTGAGAGTCCCCTTACAGTAAGAGAGCAGGTCAAACAAGGCTATGTGTAAATAAGAATCCAAATAAAAAGTCATTTAAATCTGCAGAGTTTAATGACTATTATGTAGCATGACTATTTTTGTCCCTTTTTTTTCTGTATATCAGCCCTAGTGTGCTACAGTAAGTTTCTATCTTTTCATAAGTACTCTAAAGGTTGAACAAATTAACAAATGAGTCATGGTGACTTTTCAGATTTGGTCCACTTTTATTGTGACTGGAGACCTGCAAAAGTAGAGCCCTGCAAACTGTCTTATCATTCATTGAGGCTGCAAGATCTAGATATTTAATTGTAGATACCTGCCTTAGCAACTAATTTTACACATGAGACTACTTATGTGCAATTCTAAATACCCTAGTGATTTTCCAAATTTGGCCCCTTGTTTGAGAAACTTGGTCATTGTTCATCATTATTAGTAAGGCTGGCCAGAAAACAAGAATTTTGCTTATTTGAGAAGAAAAAGGTTTTAGAATTTCTTTTGGTGTTGGAGCAAGATACTCTTTGGGGAAATTGAGAGAGGAAGTGTGAGGCAGCCTAAATAACTAACTTATTCTATAAGCTAAAACAACAAATAGCTGGGTAAATTGGGCAGCACTCACCTGGGATGTAGAATGGGACATTAAATCACTGCTTCAGTTAATCACTGCAATAGAGAATGATTTTTAAAATTTTCTTCTCTGCTTAAGTTATTCTAGTAAGCAAATACAGTTAGCTATTCATTGGATCAGAGAAGGGGAACCTAGCATGTCTAGGGGGTCTGCTCCACTTTGTGCTCTCATTTCAATCAGAAATAATGCTATGAGACTTGGGGGGCTGGCCATTAAACCATTTCCATGCATTTCTGAACTGTTCATGATTAATGAGATTTTCCTAAGGTTTTTGTTAATAGAATTTTGACCACTCCTAATATATCCTTTCTTATTTTTCATTGTTTAAAAGGGGAAAGAGAAAAGTGGCACCTCTTTAACCAAGTTGTAGTAAAAATGTGTAAAAAGCATAACTTAGTGGCTGTTCTCCATTATTCATTTCTGCATCTGAAGAATATAAGTTGTCCTACAAGATGCATTGGAAGGAATCTTAAGGATTTGTTCTAGGTTATTTTCTTCACTAAAGCAAGCTGAACAAAACTGCTTTTTGAAGTGTTGTTAATGTTTAGGTAACTGACACAAAAAAACCCGATGACAGGATGTGAGTTTCTAATTTTGGTGATGTCCCATTGTTTTGAGGGGAAGTTGGTTTTGAAGTAGTGATTGTAAGCACAGCAGGTGCTGGGATCTTGTAGCAGCAGGCAGAACTAGCACATGTTGGGACAAAAGTGCCCTTTTTTTCTTGGTAGGTAGAGGAATAATATTCCCATAACCACTTTCTTGACTAACATATACATTATCGGAGCTTCAGAATTCTTGAGATGTGTCCTGCTATTTAATGTATAAGCTGCCATGTGATGAGTGTGTTTTGGTTCTGCAGTATTTGAATAAATATGCAGGTTTATGATGGAGCAGAGGGAAGAAGCTGCACCAAGCTGAAATAGATTTCTGAATCTTTGTCATACAGTCCGATATATTTTGGAATAAGTTCTTATTTGATGGGAAAATTGACTCTTATCTCCTTCAAAAATACCTTTTACTTCCATAGTGCAGTAATAAATGATGATGGTAATGCTAACTGGAGTAGGGATTACTGAGTACAGTACAGATGATCTTCTATGAAGTATTTCAGTCTTGCCTTCAGAACAAAACTTTGGTGCATACAAGTAAATTGGCATCCTTCCATTGATTTCTAAGAGCAGTGAAGTGGGTGGTTTTGGGTTGTGCTCTTCTTGGATGGACATGCAGGTACTCAGCAGCATCTGGACTCCCCAAGGGCCCAACTTCAATGGTACTTTGCAGATTCATATCAATGAGGGTGGTCTTGATATGCACAGGCTGTGGCTGCTTCTTCCTGCCCTTCCTCTTTTGTAATTGGTTTTGTGGTTTGAACCAAGTGCAGAGCGATAAATTTCTGGTAACAATACTGTGTTGATGGTATTTTAATAATGTAGCAATAAACTATTCCTGCTTACCCTGTTCTGGTCCTCTGGCAGCACATGAATGTACTTGCAAAATAAAAAGGATGTAAATAAATTATTTTACTGTTAAAGTAACCTTCTTTTTCTAATATTGAAAGGCAATACTGCATGGTACCCTGCATCTTAAGAGTTGCATTGCCAAATCTTTAACCTTCTTGTTAAAATATTTATTTTATTCAGCTTGAAGGTATATATGATAAAATGGGATGAAATCTTTGAAAGAAAAAGGGAAAAAATTCCTTTCATTTTAATACAGTCTTCTATATGCTGATATTTTGTAGAATATGATCTTTTTTAAAAGCAGATTTTTTTTTTCAGAAGTATTCATGTTTGCCCCAGGGACATCATCTCTGACAGAGATGATTTAACAACATCCATCCAAATAGAGAGTGAACACTTATATGGGAATTAAATAATTTCAGCTTACCCTGCAGTTCAATGGTCTAATTATACTGGGGGCACCCAGGAACCACTGAGAGCCCTCCAGCTCATCACTGCCATAAACAGGCCGGAGCACCCAACCTCTCAGGAATGACTGCATGTTAATAAAGTCTTTACAACTGAGCAAATTTAAAAATAATTCTAATTCCTTGTAGATGTCAAAAAAATCTGAAATTCCATTTTGAGCTGCTGGGGAATATGGGGTATGCCTCTAGGCTCACCCTAGATATACAGAATCTATGGGCAGCTGTGATTTGAAATGGTACAAAAGAGGCAGGAACAGGGATGAAAATCTCCAAGTAGTTCAGATACCAAGCTGGTTTAGCTGAACAGACTTTCAGCTTGTTTCTGTCCTCTTCATGCTGGAATGTGGCTAAACAAGATTGGGCAGGGAGAAAGACAAGTGACAGTGCAAAACTGAGATGGGAGAAGAGAGAACAAGAAGAATTGTAAAATAGGTTTCATCAAGATACAGAATTTTCTTCTGTCCCCCACTGATGCGCTTGAACAAAATGAAATTTTTGGAAACTTTGTTGCTTGAGTTTGCAGAGTGCTGAAGTAACAGCTCAATTTAACTGCAATCTAACATCACGACTCCTCTATTGAAATAAATGTACCATATAAATTTTAGTTCTGTCTTCATACCTGAATTGAAATAGTCACACTGAGATATGTTTCCTTTCATTTTCGTTTTGACATTGACAGGTTGAACCATTGATCCAGAAAGGCCATGAGAATTTGGTGCACCATATTCTTCTCTACCAGTGCAGCAGCAATTTGAATGACAGTGTGCTGGACTACGGGCATGAGTGTTACCACCCCAACATGCCAGACTCTTTTCTCACATGTGAGACAGTAATTTTTGCTTGGGCCATTGGAGGAGAGGTAGGCTGAATGTCTGTCTAGCATGGTTCATCAATGGGGCTTTAGGAGGGTGTGTATCTTAATGAAGTTTCTTCCTAGTGTATTAGTGATTACTTAATCTGTTTTTAAGGGTTCAGTCCCTAAATGCCTCACCAGTAAGTCGTCAGTTTCTTACTGGCCTTTTGAATATGCAATGCAATGGTCATCCTGAGTGACAAGCTAAAAGTAATGAACATACAGAAAGAATCAATACCTTAGGGGAGAAAGACTGCCTTGAAGTATGGAAATCTGTTGCTGTATTAGCTTGTCCCATCTGATATGGAAATACACTGCCTCCAGCAATGACTAGTATCTGCTACCTGTTGAGAATGACAGAAAGAAAAGCAGTGTCTGTAGGTGACTTCGTAAAAGACACAGAGGCAAGACTTTCCACATGAAGTGATTAATTTATTTAATTAATTTTGCACCTCACCAGGACCTGGCTTCACTGCTGCCCCATTCAGGCATATCATTCTGAAGTTTCCTAAGCAGCCCAGAGAGACATCATTTCAGTGTTGGAGAGATCTTGTGTCAATGCAGAGCCAGCACAAGGGCCACAATGCTCATGGCAATGGGGCATATCTACAGAAAATACAGGCTCTGATGCCATGTTCCCCCGAGGCTCTGTTTTCAGCTTATTTAGTATGCTAATTTAGCCTGCAGTTAATGCTTTCAGCTGACATAATAGAGCATTACTGCCAAAAGAATCTCAACACTTTGCCCCCTTGATTTTCTGTGTGCTCACACAAACAATAGTATGGGCATAGAGAGGGACTGGGGTGATGATAGTTTCTGGAGCCTTCATTTGCCACACTGCAGTCCAAAAACATCTTCGAGTGCTGCAGTGTGAGGAAGCCAGAAATGCTACATGGACCCATCAAAAGAAGTTTAATCCACTATGAGCATTACCCCTGATGTATGCTTTGTGCATTTTTGCCATCAGCTATGCTCTGACCTAGTATTTGTACTTTCAACTGTTTTAATCTAAGTGAAATTAAAAACTCATATAAATAAGTTATCATTTGACAAGCACTGTGGAGGCTTTTGCAAGGATGATCCCGTTGTTAAAGATCTGTAGAGAGGAACCTGACAGATCTGGGTTACATTCTGGTTTACCCAAGTACCCATGTCAATTACTTCAGTTTACCCTTACACAGAATGAAGGTGAGAATATTTATTACTGTATACGAAAATTAACTAATTGATATCTATCAAGCATCAGAATGTTGGATTTTCAAATTGCACATTTCAGAAAGTTAGAATCTCCCATTGCATATTAAAATATTAGCTATATACTATAAAATAGTGCAGATTAATTCCTATCATGGAATTGCAGAATTAAAGAATCAGGTTGGAAGGGACCACAATGGGTCATTTGGTCCAACCTCCCTATTCAAGCAGGGCCATCGTACAGCACATGACTCAAGATTGTGTCCAGATGGTTCTTGAACACCTCCTGTGAGGGAGAATCCACAACTTCTCTGGGCAATCTGTTCCAGTGCTCAGTGACTACACAGTAAAGAAGATCTTCCTTGTATGCAGGTGGAACTTCCTGTGCATCAGTTTTTCCCCATTACCTCTTGTTTTATTGGTTTGGTTTCCAGAGAAGAGTCTGGTTCCATCATCTTAGCACCTTCCCTTTAGGTACTTCTACACATTAATGATGTCCTTCTCAGTCGTCTCTTCTCAAGGCTGAACAGGCCCAACTCCCTCAGCCTTTCCTCATGAGATGCTCCAGTCCCTTAATAATCTTTTTTGTCCTCTGCTGGACCCACTCCAGAAGCTCCATGTCCCTCTGGTACTGAGGAGCCCAGAACTGGACACAATACTCCAGGTATGGCCTCACAGGGGCTGAGTAGAGAGGCAGGATCACCTCCCTCAACCTGCTGGCAAAACTTCTCTTAATGCACCCCAGGATACCATTGGCCTTCTTTGCCACAAGGGCACACTGCTGGATCATGGACAGCTTGCTGTCCACCAGGACCCCCAGGTCCTTCTTCACAGAGCTGCTCTCCAGCAGGTCAGTGCCCACCCTGTACTGGTGCTTAGGGTTATTGCTCCTTAGGTGCAGGACTTGCGCTTGCCTTATTATTACTCTGCACTTGCACTAGCCTATCAAACTGAATTTGGTGAATAAGTTCACTTAGGAGATACTGGTAGTTTGGTTTGAATCACCAGTGAGCTTTTGAAGTAAATGTCCTAGTTATCCCCACTTACCAAACTCTGCTTATCATCATGAGTGGTTTGAGAATTTGCACAGACTCCCGTGGGATGAAGTTAAACTGAATGTGTAGGGGTGAGCCCCACACTTCCTAGCAATAAATGAGGTTCAGTGCATGGGTTCTGAACAGAGCTTGTCCAAAGGAGCATCATTTAGGGATGGTGCATCCAGCACAAGCTGTTGCACTGTACAGAGATACTTCTTTTACACTTTTGGCTTGATAATGTAAATGTAACCATGAAGATCATCTTTAGTGTTCGAATCATTTTACTTAGAATGCATCAATTTGTGTAGGAAAAACAAGTCAATTACATGCAACCACAGTATTCCCTGGAAATTACTACTTTTAGAAACTAGGAACATTTTAAATGTAGATTCACTTCTTCATAAGGGTTTTATTGTCAGACTAACTGCTTGACAATGCAGTGTTTATATATTTAAAATGGAATTTTCCTTTCCCACTCAAGCAATAAATACAGAATAAATAATCATAAAATCAGAATAATGCAGGTTGGAAGAGACCTCAGGAAGTCTCTAGTCCACCCTCTTACTCAAAGCAGGGTCAGGAGTGAGATCAGACCAGTTTGCTCAGACCTTTATCCTCCAGCAAGAATAGGATCTATTGTTTTATATTGACACAGTTGTTTAGTGTATTGGGTATGTATTAAGTATATTGCAATGCCATGTTCAGAAAGGTGTAAAAGAAGTTGCTTTTGTAATTTTTATATATGATTTTATCATTAATGTGATCATATAATTCCAAAAAAAGTCGATGCATTTATAAAAAGAGATTAACTCTTAACTATGTCAAAAATATCTTAACTCTGTATGTGTGTATTGATTTCCAGGGCTTCACCTATCCTCCTCATGTTGGCCTATCCATTGGCACAGCAGCTGACCCTCTCTTTGTTCTTATGGAGGTGCATTATGACAATCCATCATACACAGAAGGTTTGTACTCTCACACTCTTTAAAGCATGCCAGATTGGAAACTGTACTAGACCCAAGTGCTTATCATTGTGTTGCATGGAGAACAGAGCAAATACAAAGTGGAGGTGTATTTTTCCCTGCTCAATAGTTCCTGGTTCACTGTGTGTGTGTCTCACTGCGCTCAGAAGTTTAGCCCCAAGTAAGTGGGAGATTCAGGTGTATAGACTCAGGTTGCTAGACCATTCACTGGGTAAGAGCAGTTTATCTTGACATATAAGCTTTTAATTTATAATAGTGCTTTTTAAACCTTCTTAAAATTCGTTTATATGTAGAACAAGCAAAAGCAAGAAACCAAGGAGCCCCAGAAAATCAGGGGAATTTTTAAGCTGACTTTTGAAAAAATACTATTTTGTTATGAACAGAAGTTTATTAAGCTACCTGTGAATATTCTGGTGATTGCTGTATATGAACTGAGTAAAATCCAATGCAGCAATGTGCACTGTCCTTTCTTTACGCTAGTCATATATTAACATAAAATCTGCTATATGGGTTATGGTGTTCTTTCTTACTCTTATTCATCCTCTTCATGCTGTTCTAAATTAAGTATATTAATTTTTTTTTAATTTAATGGCAGACTGTTCTTTCAGCATGCACATTTGCATGGGATACAGTAAACTTCATTTGTATCCTTGATATTGCATGCTTCTTCATGAAATGTTACCTGAAAGCCTGAGAAGTTGTATGCAGAAAAATTGTGTTTGATTTGGTCGTGTCCCTAAATTCACCATTTTTAAAAAATTGACTCTGGTCTATGATAGTGTTGGTTTAGTTCAAGTGGCACATATGAAAATGGGAAATCACAAGTGTTTGTTTCCCTTTTAAGCAATGAGGACAATTTTATCTTGCTGGGACAGTTCCAGGTGAATGCAGGGTCTCACTAAAGGCCTAGGAAAATTCAGACAGCATAGGCAGAGCAGGGTGTCTGAAATCCAGGTCATGCTTCTCCTCCTCCCTGATAAAATGCACAGTATAAGATCATGCCAGAAGTGTGAGGGAGTAGACCTGGGTGCTCCATTTGTTTCCAGTGGGGACAAAGGAATTCTTCTGATGCAGGACCAAACCTGCCACTGGGTCACCTTCATTTTCATGTTTTGGCACCAGCATTTTCCCAATTTAGGTCTTGTGCTGAAAGGCTGCACTGTTTCCCTCACTTTGTGACCTGGGGTAATGTTTTCCTAAGTGGCTCAGGTTGGTAGTCAGGGTCAGCTCCCAGTTAGGAGCAGTTCAAACACTTTATAGGTTAACATGGATGGTTTCAACTGTTTATGGTTTTGCAGTCCTTAACATTCACTTTTCATTTGAAAGGAGGCCTCTTCTGAGGTTGTTTATCAAAAACTCTTACATACCATAAAAGTGTCTGGCATTTAGATGTTAGCAACAAGTTTGAAGGGGAAATACCACAAATAGCTCCAGAAAGGGAGTGTGGATTTCCAAATACTAAAGCTGAGATGTTGTGGAACATTATATATCACCTTATATATCATGATTCATATATTGCAGAATATCTCGTGGTTGATTACCATTCTTAATTGGCTTCTTAATAGTTCATATCCTTTGTTCCTTGATAATTATAGACACTAGTCCATCTTAGGCATTTTTAGTGTCTGGGTAACAGTCCATGCTCTGTCCCTCTGCCATTTGCTAATCTTAAAATAGCCAGCTGATTTCATATTGATGTAAAATTTGGCTTCAGGCACTGCTATGTCTGTTTTGTGTTTTAGAAGACTAATATAGGTCTCTAGGAAGCCTCTTACCTTCTCTGAGATAACTTGATATGTTCTTTGCATTTTTATTTTTCAAAATTGCAATTATTTCAGTTTTTATTCATGAATACAAAGAAGAAATTAAGAGAATATGAGACTTGTGAAAACAAATTATTTTTTATATCTTGACTAATAAAAATGACTAACAGAAGAGAAATGATTGTAAGCACTTCAGATGATGAAAGTAACAAATTATTAATAGATGCAGAAACAAGCACATATGGCTAAACATATGTGAGTGAACAAAATAGATTTATATCATTTTGACTCTTAAAACTCAGCCTTTTCACAGCAGGCTTTGGTTCTTTAAGCTAATTTTTGAAATCAAGATCTTTAATTCTCTTGTCTACTTCACTCAAGGTGCTGTTATCTACAAGATTTCTTGTTTAGTTGATGCTCTCTTAATTGGGGAGATTGTAAAAGGGATGTATTTTGTCATCTGAGGTATGCTGTAATGTGTCAGGCAATCCAAAGCAAAGGAAAAATATACTTAATACTAGGATTCATGGTGAAGAAATACATAAAATTCCCAAGTAGAAGACAACACATTGCTTTAAAATTGTAAAGAAGAGCCCACAAAATCTCTAAGCTGACTTTAAATATTTCATTTGAAAATCATACATGGCACCTTTTGAAGTCTTATTATTTCCTTGTATTGTTGTTTTCTGTCTGTGATCTAATTTCTTTTTTCTGAAATCCATGTTGGATAACTTAGCGGAAGGGACATGAGGGCTATGGACAGCACATATGTTTTATTCACATCTGAACACCACAGAGAACAAGATACCATGTTTAACAACTCTCCTGTGGCCTTCTCCTAATTATTGCTTCCTGCATATAGTTTGACTCATTTCCAGGTTATTGAGGCTGATTCCTCGATTTTCATGTAGAAAAGTCAGGATATAGCATGAAAAAAGTGAAACAATTTGAACTTTTTTTTCTCTCTTTAAAATACTGTTTTACAGCCACTGACTGCATTCTTTTGTTGCAGGCTTGATAGATAACTCTGGTCTGAGGCTAATATATACTCCAGTCTTAAGGAAATACGATGCTGGGGTTATTGAAGCTGGTCTTTGGGTCAGCCTCTTCCACAATATCCCACCGGGCATGCCTGAATTTGTGTCAGAGGGTCACTGCACATTGGAATGTCTGGAAGAGGTATGTCTCCTGCCTGAATCCATTGGTTTTCATTCGTAGAAATAGTTTTGGACAGTCACCTTAACTTGGGAAGATTGATAGTTACCTGTTAAAGACATGTGAGCAAAGGCATCTGGTACATGTTGACCTCCAAAATGTTGAGTCTTTTTGATCTGGGTGTTTACAGTGCTCAGTATTCAGGCTACTTTATTATATGGGTAATACTGGATGACACAGTGCTTGCAATGTTTTAATTGTGTATTCAGTATATAAGCATACATTACTTTCCACAGCACAGACATAAACATCTTTGAATAGCTAGCTCAGAAAAATTGTTGAGACTAATTCAGACCTTTGCATGTGCAAAAGGCTCCTCATGGTAAAGTGAACACCTGAAAGGAATTCTTAGACCAACCACAGAAACTAAAGACCTGAACAGGTTTTGTGGTATGGCCCAAAGTACAAAATTATGCATTTATTAAACACTTGGTCTCATTAAGACAACTTAAATATCTCTACAGATAATGGAAGCATAGTCTAAATCTGTGATTAGTGTATGATGAGAAATTCTTATATACTTTGTCATTTATAGAGAAAGGTTGAGTCAATAATATGGTTTGCAGTGAAGGCCAAATTAGATACAGAATTTAGATTTGTTCTTGTTGATGTTAAATATTGTTGATTGTCCTAGCAGTTTTCAGCCTTAAGACACCTGAGTAATCTATTATCATGATGTTTCTGACCCTAAGGCTGTTCTTAAAAGTTTGAGATAACAGATTATTTCTACCTTGAACTCTGAACAAGAATCAAAGCCGAACATATTGAAAGTTGAGATAAGTGGATTTCAAGTACAATGGGAGTGATGTCAGATTTGTGTCAATTTGGAAAAGTTAATTATAAAATGTTTTTGACCTGGAAAAAAGTTTCAGATGTAAACTTACAGTATTTCACCACCAATTCACTTGGAGATGGGAAATAGAGCATATTATAATTACAGCCTCTTAATTTTAAGTGCTTCTCTTGGCACGATATTGATGATAACATTCATAACCATACAGAAATTTTCTTTCACAATAAACATCCACATTCATCAGTATCAGCCATTAGCACTAGAATAATGTGCAGGTTTTAGTATGATTCCCTTGAAAGTCTTGAACTATTGAGAATTATTTGCAGTCCTATTGATTTTCTTTAAAAAATGTGTGCATTAGAAGTAAAAACATGTTTTGTTATAAAAAATTATCACAGAACAAATCTAGCCTCTTATTTTTTATATAAAACCTTAATTTCTCATACAGGTTTGGTTTTGCTCCAGACTGCATTTTGCCATAAACTGAGTTAATGTAAAATGCATTATTTAAAGTATTTTCACTCTGTTTGTATATTTCATTGCATTACATTACATTACTTTTGGGCACACTGATGGTGTTGATTTCCCCTGGCCAGGCTCTAGGTGCTGAGAGACCTGCTGGGATTCAAGTGTTTGCAGTACTTCTTCATGCTCATCTTGCTGGCAGAGCTATCAGGATGCGCCACTTCCACAACGGCGAGGAGCAGAAGCTGCTTGCTTATGATGATGAGTTTGATTTCAACTTCCAGGAGTTTCAGTATCTGAAAGAAGAAAGAACCATCTTGCCAGTATGACACACTTAATTTTTTTCTGTGCTTAAAATTTTCTCACATTTAGGATTAATTTTGCTATAGAATGTCTTATCATAGCATCATAGAATTCTTGAATGCTTTGCTAATTTTTCCACTTGTCACAGAGTGACTAATGCATCAAAGGTTTGGTGTCTCAGGAGTGTCCATGCAATTCATCACAGAGCTGGCTTGGTCCATCAGTTCAGGCTATTCTTTGGGTATGTTTGATATCCACAATTACTTAAATTGAACTTTACTATCACAAATGTTTGAACAAAAGAAATGAGAAATTCCCATGTGTGCCTGGCTGTGCCATCTTTGTGCATCCAGCAAGATGAACAATGGAAATGTCACCACGTGGCTTTACAGAGTTGTTGGAACCAAGTAGCACATCCTCAATATCTGCACACAGCAAGTATCCAGCCTTGCAAACATGTCTACAAATTAGTCAAGTCCTCTGTTTGTTTCACATATTTCACTGTTCTTAGGACTAAAACTCCATGCTCATGTTCCACATGAGTTTTCACTAGTAAACAAAACCTTTTGGAGGAAGAAATGATACAACTTTATCTATAGTTCTTGTGAAAATAATGCAATTTAAGTTTTAGAAAAATTCCAACTACAATTACATTATAAAGCAGTAGCTATCCATACATATTGCATGAAGAGTCTGTATTTTTTGTGTGAGTCACATTTTGTTGGTTCCAGCCAGCATCTTTTTTTGAAGCTTTAGCCTAAGGACAAGAAGTTTAGTGCTGCAAAATTTGTGTGCTCTAGATCTGGCCAGCAGAGCAGCTGGGGATGTGCTTGTCCTGGTGCATGTGAACAAGCCTGTTACTTGATGGAATTGGTCAGACACAAAATATCAAAAAAATGGATTTTGTTTACAATTGAAGTCAGTAAGGGAAAAGGAGCTGAAAAGACCATTGAAATCCCTGAACTGCAAATATGGTCAGGACCCCCATGGTTTAAACTTCCAGGCTTCTCTTCAAGTCCCTTTCTGTCTTCTGTCTCTTCTCTGCACTGGGAGACTTTGATATTTATAGTTTAAAGACAAGCTAAAATGCTAACTTTCTAGTTTAATTTCTACAGCAAAATCTGGATGTTCAAGTGCAGCATTTACTCTTTGAAGTCAAACTGCTTGTATTCTACAGGGACTTCAAAGACAAACTGGTGTTACCTCCTTCAGGAAAGAAGTGTTGAAGGGTTTAGGAAGAGGGTTGGCAAAACATGACAGGTTTGCGGAGAAAGTCTGTAATATTTTTAGGAAAATCCATGCAGATTATAGAGAAAGGCCTCTTAAAATTCAGGAATATAAGGGAGTAGACAGCGGAAAAACTAAAAGAAGTATTTGATAGTATCAGCAACTTGAAAATAAAAGCCAACTCAAGTAGAATCTGGAATTCTTTCGCTAAAGAAAGCCTTTTCTCATGACTTTCGTTGTTTTCATTTTATGCAAAACTGCTAGTGCAGCTTTACATACATAATCTGGTGTAATTTAGAGAATAGTCTAATCTATTAACTAATAATTTTACGATTTTTCATGCAAGTTCTTGGTATTCTCACTTGCTGTAAGCTCTTCCAAGGGTGTATCTTTTTTCTTTTAGCTTGTGGAGTCCAGGTTATTTGCTTTCTTCAGGTACTAATGCTCTCTTCTCAGTCTGGAAGCAAAACATCTAATCTCACAGACAGAACTCATTTAGTGAACATTATCCAGTCTGTAAGCTACAAGAGCCAGAGACCTCGCTGGTGGGAGCCAGCATATTCCTGATGGAAGCAGTGAAGCCATGCCAGTTCATGCTGCTTCAGAAACCTCTGTCTCTATTTGGCTGACATGAGGCTGATGCGTCCTCTTCCAGCAGTCTAGAGTACAGATTGTACTAGCATTGATCTGGTGATGAGACAACCATCAGGAAAGGAGAAATTCTCAGCCTTGGAAGGGTGATCTGATTTTTTCAGGGAAGTCCAATGAGTGACAAGGGAAGATGATGATACAAAACATCATAGAATCATAGAATCAACC
>NW_008672836.1:0-25424 GCF_000695815.1 Acanthisitta chloris
TCCGGGGGCTCCGGGCCGGGGTCCGCTCTGGCTGGGACTCCGCACTGATCTGCTCCTCCCGCAGCAGCCCCCGGGCCAGGCGGCGCCCGGTGGCGGCGCTCTGCTAGGAGCTGGGAAGAGACCCGGTGAGCCGGGCGTGTCGCCGGGAAAAAAAAAGGAAGGTGAGGGGGGCTGAGGGTGGAGGGAGGGATGGGGATGGTGGAGGTGTCTGGGCAGGGACCGGGTCCTCCCCCTGCGCCTCCGTCCCCACCTCCTCGTTCCGCCGGCGTCGCCGTGCCTGGAGCATCCCGTTGTCCCTCCCCAGCGCTCCGCTGAGGATCCTCTCCCTTCTTCTGCAGAGCTCTTCCAGGACTTGAGTCAGCTCCAGGAGACCTGGCTGACTGAAGGTAGGCTCATTCTCCTTGCTCTCTTTGGTTTTGCTCGTTTCTGATTTGTCTTTTGAGGTTTGTCCTGGTCCCTTGCTGTGTTTGCCTGGCTCCAAACAAAAGTGTTTTCTTCAGACTTGCTAGCCTCTGGCTTGTGTAAATGAAGACGCTGAATCACACCATTGTGCTGACCATTTGCTTATGAATGGAGCTTGGCCGCTGGCCCACTTTCCTGGATACAATTTTCGTTTCAGGCTGTTTGTAACTGGTTCGATTTTATGCTAATTTGCCACCTATCTTTGTTTGTCAGAACGATATTTTCTTAAACAACAAACTGTTCTTTCCATCTGGGGAACAAAATGCTTCTCTTAATTTTTTTTTTAATATAATGCTTTGGTTGGACCTACCTGGAATTTATACACCGTTCAGTTTTGCCTTTGAACTTCGAATCCCAGGGAGTCCCATTAATTCCGAGTGAAACCAGTTTTAAGCAGTGTGGTGAATTTTCTCTAATTCCAGTACTAGGAATGATCCATTTTCTAGAAAATTCAAAATATATCCTCAAGTACAGACTCCCGATTAATACAACAGTACTTATTGTGATCTAGATACTTATAAATATTTAAGGTAATAGTATAAAAATATGCATAGCACTCTGAGCAGGGTTATTTCCCCTAATTTAGCCATAAGTGAAGGACAGTCCTGTCAAACGTTTCTTTTTTTAAGCATCCAAAAAGGAATTTGCCAACTAAGTAAGATTATTAAGGGGAAAAAAAATCACGTCTTTTGTGTTCATTTCAGACTGAACTGAAATGAGACTACATTGATCAGGCAGTGTTTCAGGAGAGTAAGGGTTGTAAAGATGAGTTGTAAGGGTTGTAAAGATGCGATAGGAATTACCTGCAAACTGTTCTAGTATTGAAACATTCACCTAACTTAGAGCAGAAAAATAGGAATTAATTGCTGGTCATGTAATAGATCTGCTGAATGTGCACACATCCTCGACTGGTTTCTTTTAAATCTCAGGAAAACTCAAGCTGCCAAGAAGATGTTTGCCTCAGAACTGATTTCTGGTAGACTTTCAAATTTAGACTTTCTAATGTTTGATAATAATTTTACCTCCCTAACCTAAAGAATTTGCATGAAATCTCCTACAATATTTTGTCAGTAGCAGAGTATGTGTAGGATGAATCTGTAAGTTTTTCCTTTGCATTATTTTGACCAGAATCTTGTAGTTTGCACTAATGTGAAGTTGGCACTTGGCAACTCTATGTTTCAAGCCAAATAATTTATACAACTGCTCTAGCTTTCAGAGAAACAAACAAAAAAATCTTCCTTGGAGAAAAGTGGCACAGGCAGGTAACCGTGCTGACTGCAAAGAGGAGATTCACGTCACTGGGTATCCTTAGGCAGAAAACTTGAGTTCTGCTGCTTCAGCTCCTGAAAGGGGTGTGGGAAGTGGTGGGGCTTGTGTCAATGCCTGCAGCCTGAGTGACTGAAACAAGGCTGAGTCTGATTAATTATCCCAGTTCTTTTAAGTATAGGTGTTGATTTAGGGAGAACAAGAAAGCTCTCTTTGTATTTCAACTATATGAAATAGATAATTAATATAAAAATTGAAATTTTCTTCTGACAGCTGTCACTTCAGCCTTCTAAGCACAGGACTGTAGCTGCCTGCAGACATGACTGCCCAGAAGTGAGGCTGCATGCTCTTACTCCAGCCTTGCCCTTCATTTCACATCTGTTCTGTGGTCTGTTGCTTTCAGTATGTAATTCTCTTCACAAGATCTTCAGTGATGCCACAGATGGACATCAAGGCTGCAAAATCCAAACTCAGCTCATACAGTGTGATCATTTCTTCTATTTCCATGTTCCTTTTTAAAAGACAATTCATAGAATGAATTTTCTAGGGGTTTTTTTCCTCTGTTCCCCACCTTTAATTGTTTATTGCTCAAGTTTGCTGTCTTACAGCTGTTTCAAGGAACAGTGATTGCATTACAAAGAGCTTGGCTAGTTCCATTCTAATTCATTCCCTATTAGTGCAATGTTGTTCCCTGAGCTTTATTTATGGCTTGTCTGTCTAGCTTAGCTTCAAGTGACTGACATTCGTGGGTTTCCATTCCATATGTCCCTTTACTTTGACTGCATCACCTTTGCTTTAGAGCTGAGAGTGCAATCTGTTGTTTAGTAACAAAAACTGTAGGTTTGTCTGTTGTGTACTAGCTGCAGCATTTCTTTCAGCAATAGTGACAGACTTTATGAAATAATCTGCTGCAAGCTGTCCCTTCCCTGCAGCAAAAGGGACACAAAAGTGATTGTCAGAAGTAATAAAATATTCTAACACAGCATCTGCTATGGTTAAGGTTCTCCCCACAGTTTCTCTCAGGACACACCTGTATTCATTAATCTCAAAGGGAAAGTATCCTTTGTCATTATAGTCATCCCAGCAGAAAGCTCAGATTTTTGCTACATAGACTTATTTCTTATTGTTAATTATACTGTACAAAGTGACTAATCTAATTCTTCTTTCCCTCCCTCCCTCTCTCCTTGCCTCTCCTGACAGCTCAGGTTCCAGACAGTGATGAGCAATTTGTGCCTGACTTTCATTCAGAAAACTGTAAGTACCACGGGAACAATCATTTGTCTCAGAGGAGAGGGGCAAATCCAAAGCATGGTGCCTTTGCTGTGCTGATACCCTGCCTCTGCCCAGGGCAGCTTCCCCATGAAAACTAAAAGGAAGCACTTTTACTGGTTGCCCTTGTTTACCTCCTTTCCCTGGACCCAGCCCTGTAGCACAGCTGGGCTTGTTCTCTTGAGTCATATATCTTATTTCTTCCCCTTTTTGACCTAGAACAGAGGAGAGGGATGGTTCCATTTTCACTCTGAGTGAATTAATGAGTCAGATGTAATGTGATAGCCTGTTCCAACTATTAGGGGCTGGAAAGAATTGGCTGCTCCGAAAACATCTAGCTTCTTGAAACTTCCATGCAGATCAGTGTACTGGACACAGCAATTTATTTTTTTCCCCCTGAGACTCAACTGTTTACTCCAGACATTGAAAAGTGCTGCTGCAAACAGGGAAATGGGTGCCTCAGACATAGAAAGACTCTTATTTTATAGCTCTTTCCTTGGTTTGAGGTGTTCGCACAGATGGAGGAGTGTCCTGCTCAGAATACTGAATCCATCCTAGGTGTGGGAAGACCACTTGGTCAGCACTCTCCCCCTCCCTGTTTGGACAGTGCCCAGAGCTGTTTGTGGACAGCCCCTGTGCTCTGACTGAGGGCAGCTGCAGGATGAGCCATGGAAGCCAGTTGTGCCTGAAGGGTGGTAGGAACCAGAAACAATGTAAGGCTCTGGGATCTTACAGATTTATTTATTTATGTTGGTTTTGTCAAGCTCTGTGGGTGCTGGCAAGATGTAAAGATGGGCTTTTCTGTTGTAGAATGAAAACAAAGGCAGGCGAAAGGAGTTTGGAGTTTTTTTCATCTCTTGCTGTGAGAATTAATTTTGGGGAGGGATGTTCACAGTTGAAAAATGTCCTCAATATCCTGTGCCAAGAGAGACACAGAGCCCTTCTGCTAGCTGCTTGCTTCTGAACAAACAATTAGCCCTTTACGTGAGAGAGAACTGGCCTGGGAATGACTGGTGCATGTAGGGTTCATCTCACTCCTGAAATAAACCCAGCAAAAATATGAGGTGTTAGTGGATTGGATCTTCCATCTTTGAAACTGTAGTCACAATCCTGAACATCCACTGACCTTTTATTGGCTGATAATCATAGCTCTCCATAAAGAAGAAAAGTGTCAATTTGATCTTTCCTTTCTCTCCCACAGTAACCTTTCACAGTCCTGTGCAGATTAAAAAGGAGCCGCAGAGCCCCTCAGAGCCCACACTGTCCTGCAGCCACAAACAGCCGTTCCAGCTCCACAGTGGCAAGCAGTGCCTTTACACCAGGTAATGAGCCTTACACAGGGGAGAGACAAGAGCTGTTCTGAAATCAAGTGCTACAGCACTAGCTATTGATGGAGAATATGATAGCAGCCTGGTCTGTATGCTAAGTAAGGGCAGTGCATGTGCTGCAGTACAGATGAATGGATGCACTGGACAGCTCAGACCTGTATAGAGTAGATCTGGGCTTGGCTCTTTATATTTCTCCCTAGTGGTGTTCCTCAGCTGTCCTTGACATCTACCACACACCTGTCCCCATTGCTTTCCAAAATCTGTCTCACACCTGGCACCATTGCCCACAGTGCTAGGCATTTGCCTGAGCTACAGTGTGAATTCTTCAGCAGAGACACGTTCCTTGGTTTCCTGCTTGAAGGATTGTTGCTATTATGTGTGGGTTCAATCAGCAGTCAGAAAGCAGGGAATTTATGCCGGGAGTTTTCTGGCCAAGGTGGCTGCACAGAGGGACGGCATGTTTGCCTTTGAAACGCTGTCCCCAGGTGCTGCCACAAGTCCTTCTTGGAGAACTGTAATGCTCCAATGTCTGTTTGACTGTTCCAGTGCCTATGATCAACAAGGACAAATTGGGATCAAGTCCCCTAGTCCAGGAACCCTGATACAGTCACCACTCCAACAGTTCTCTAGGCAGGACGGGAACTTTCTGACCCCGGGACCACCCCAATCCACATCCAGCTGTGGATACCTCAGTGAAAACAGGTGAGCTACTGCTAGGAAGGGGCAGCCACTGGCAAGAAAGATTGCCCTCCTTGGTGGTTCAGGGGGGAAACACTGCAGCATTCAGATGGAAGTGCTCCATTTATAGTAAGCACAGGATCCCTTCCCATGGGACCCACCACTGCTGCCTAGGGTTTGAAGAAGTCCATAACCTTAACCCTGTCAGATTCTGTGAATGACAGTGTAGCAGCTACTCTGGGAAATGTCCTTTCCTGGGGTCCCTTCCTTGCCCCAGCCATGAGTGAGCTCCTATAGCCCTAGTAACAGGCTGAGCAAGTTTCTGTCCCTCAACTAGCCTTGTACCAGGGCTGAAATGAGAGGGCCAGGAAAGCAGCCATCTCATGTCATCTCTATTCTTCTAGCTCTGCGTATCAGCCACCTGTGGAGATGTGTCGTTCCTTCTCCTCCTCCCAGGGCATAGCGGAGGAAGATCCCATTGCCTACCAGTGCCAGATGTCCAAACCCTGCCCCCAGTACCCCCATCAGGGCTTCAAACAGGAGTACCATGACCCACAATATGAGCAAGCAAGCCAAGTGGGCAGCAACCACCAGTACCCAGCAGCTGTGCTGATCAAGGAGGAGCAGGTGGACTATGTGTATGATTCAGGTAAGCAGAACTAGCTCGTTCTGGCTGCATAAACCAGGGATCAGTGGGGGCAAGCAACTCCTGAATGAACAGACCCTAAAACTAAAACAGTCTAAAGAGACTTGGGTGGCAAACAGGCAACTGGCTGACTCCAAGGGCAGGCACAAGTGCAGAGCAGGGTCTGGGTGGGCTCAGCTCAGTGCCAGTGTGCTGCTTAGTGTCCCTTGGAGTATCAGCTTCCACTTGCTACTTACCACAGAAACAGGGTACAGAGAAGAGATTTCAGAGGATACAAGAGAAGAAAGTCTACCATTCCAAAAATAGCTCTCTAGATACCAGATCCACCAAGTGATCCTGTTACTTATGCACAAGGGATAAATCTCGTTTTTTCAGCCAACCTGTCCAAAGGCTTGCTACCCTGAGATCACAATACCCTCTTCCAGAGGGAATGTTACTTCTAGTTTCCTAGTATTTTAATGGACATCTTGAATTGTTTCTTTCAAGAGAAACAAACAATACCACTAGGCAAACAATAAGCTCCTATGGGGGTATACAACCCACCACTGTGGTGATGCTGATATTACACTTCCACTGGGTCCTTCTGTCAAGACAGGGGAAGAAAATGTGCAAACGCAGAAGAATGCTTTTTTGTGAGAGTAGTTTACGACTGTAATAACACCCAGTCTGTCAGCTCAGTGTACTTTTCTGCCCTTAACATCATCAAAATATCTGCCAAAAGCAATGGTTATATGCAGGAGTGTGAGAGAAACATAAGGTAAACCATTCCAAAGCTCCCAGTTACAGCTTCCATTTCAGCTGTGGATAGAAAATAAGTTTGATTCAGGAAACACAAGATAGATAGAGAAGACAAAAATTGCAGCACACAGGCTGTAATAGACACTGCACAGAGATCATGAAAAGACTTTCTGCTTGTTTTTAAACTCAGGCTATTTTTCCCTTATATTTTCTCAACTGTTTGTGATAACACCCATGACGATGTTAAAAAGCCAGGGAGACCTGAGACATCTGAAGTGACGGTTGAGAGACACTGTCTGCAGAGACATTCAAATGCTACTGCACTCCATTTACATCACCATAGTACCCCTGGAAAAATAGAATGCCTTCTTACCTGGCAAAACAGTAGCAGAGTGTGTAGTTATCCTCAGCTAAGATGAGGGAGAGGTATCATTCAGATTTAGCCCATTGTCCAAGATTTTGTATGAAGAGTGGTGTAGTGGTGACTAGCTGGCTCTCCTAGCTGCTCTGAAGGACGTCATGTGATAGTGCCACAAAAACTTAGCATTGTAATTCATTATTGTAAGGCTGATGTAGTTGTAACTATCAGTCTACCACTAACCCTTTAGGAGGGCACTCAGAGGACATTGGTTAGACAGCTGTGCTCACCTATTCACCTCTGGAGAGCAAGATCACCTGGCCACCTGTGTTTTTTGAATAAATGAGTTTGTTAATTGTTCTGTAGATGTTCCTGACTGTCCTTCCATGTACACAAATGTTGAGAGTTATCCAAGCCATTCAAATACAGAAGACACATTAGGTAAGAAATGCAGCGACTGTCTTTTTTTCCCTGCACAGAATTTCCCTCTGGTACTACCCTGGCTGTCTACAACTGCTTATGTTGCTTTCTCTTTCAGGCTGCAGCTATGACAAGCAGATGAGGTCCTTTACTGATGATGTCTGTGTTGTTCCAGAAAAATTTGAAGGTCGGAGAAAGAATGGCTTGGAGTTTGGGTGTAAGATAGGGTTATCCAGCATCTTTGCTAGCCACTTTACCAGTGTCTACATAGTTCGCTACACTGTGTTCTTGCAGCTGTGTTAGCTGTGGTTCATACACAGCTTTTTGGTATTCCATTTCTTGAGCTTTTTTAGCAGCAAGCAGACCTTCTAGCATAAGTAGCTTAACTGTGAGGTTCACCAGAACTCCTCTTGGAAGAGTTGCTTGTGAATTGGCCACTCTGTTTTATGTGCACTGAAATATTCCAGGTAACCATTTGTGAAATGTGCTTTTTTGGCTTATTGGGGTTTTCAGTTGGGTGCTTTTTTTGTTTGATTTGGGTTAGTTTGGTTTTTTGTTGTTTTGGGGTTTTTTCTTTTCCTTCTTTTTTTTTTTTGGTTGGTTGTTTTTTGGGTTGGGTTGGGTTGTTTGCCGAAAGTTTTTGCAGTGTTAACCTTAGAAACACCTTGTTTGTTCTTCTCAGCAGGAGACATTAAACAAGAAGCTGGAGGGTACCGGGAAAGACCTCTATACCAGAGACGGGGATCTCTCCAGCTCTGGCAATTTCTTGTGGCTCTATTGGATGATCCAGCCAATTCCCACTTCATTGCCTGGACTGGTAGAGGGCTGGAGTTCAAACTCATTGAGCCAGAAGAGGTGAAACCATTGAGTTTCTCTGCAGGCTCAGGGGAAGCAGCCACTGTTTTGGGGGCTGCGAATTCCCAAGTGTCTTTTCCTCTGCCCTGTGAAGCTTTTGCCTACCACTGGTACTTGCTAGATCCTGCAGCAAGCCAAGGTTTTTAGAAGAGGTCAAAACACTTGGGTGACACAAGTATCAGGTTTAAGAAAGGCTGCTTGTATGTAAGTTTAGAATCTCAGCAATGCAGTGAGTCAAATTATCCACTGCCTTCACTTCCTTAGATACTTCACTCTCAAGCTTGCAGTGACCTGTGCTGTCTCATCACACTCCATACTTGAGGCTGACATTGAGGTTTGGAGGTTTTAGCCCTAGTGATTGCAGAGTTTTCATAAGAGTCTGGAAGAAAATATATCCTAGTCTAAATTTCTCTTCATATCAAAATGACATTAACTAAGGTGCAATTTCTAATGCTGCCATGTTCCAAAAAAACCCTCAGTGATACCTGACAGTGTCTGAGATGTCTGCTCAGACCTTGTTCCAACTAGAGTTGTATTTAACATAGTTTTTGCTACATATCAACCTTTATGGGCATTTTAAGTGCAGATGAGTTGTCTTTGTGTGTTGACATATGCTTACAACAGATCTCTGAATCTCATGGCCAAAGCTGAAAATCATGTACGAGTAGGAAAGCACATGAGTCTTCCACTGTGTTCCCTCATACTTGGGCACCTGGTAAATATGGGACCCTTGAGGATTAAGTGTAGCATGGGATGAAACAGCTCTTTGGCATCCTTAAGCTTTCAGAGTATTGGAGGGGGAGAAGTGGTGACAGCAAACGAGCTCTGCAGGATGTCTCTGCAGTACAGAGTGCTTCAGTTTGTTCTCCTCTTGTTAAAAAGCTGCTAAAAAATTATGGATGAGTCTATTATTTAAATGTTTGTATGTGTTGTAGTACCATTCCTCAAAAGAGATCCAGCTGGATAATGTTCTTTTGCCATTGGGTTGGGCTCACAGACATTCCCACACTTTGATGCTTTATTCTGCAGGTGGCCAGGCTGTGGGGGATCCAGAAGAACCGTCCAGCCATGAACTATGACAAGCTGAGCCGATCCCTTCGCTACTATTATGAGAAAGGCATAATGCAGAAGGTCAGTTTGCAAAGCAGGAGGATTTAAGTGATGCTTCTCTTGTTTGAGACAGGAAGTCCTACAGGCACAGAATATCCTTGAGCTAGCCAGGCAGCCCAAGCTTGCTGCCCCCACTTCTCTTTGCAGCAGTTAATTGGGGAAGCTGTGAAGGAGCTGAACGTAGGCAATGTATGAGAAATAAAACAATGGGGAATAATTTTTCTGTATATGTCTGCCGTCAGGAGAGTTGGAATTTATGCAGGTGCAGGGAGGTACCAGTCCAGACCTGCTCTTGTGAGAGAAAGGCTGCCTGGGGCTTGGCCCTATGTAGTAGGGATGGTCTGTGCCAGATTCAGGGCACTGGAGAGATAACTGAGAGTGCAACTGTCACACTACAGACCACGCAGGGACTGGTGATGCTGTTGTTACCTGGACAAAGAGTCAGCCAGCAGCATGCCCTTTCCCAGAAGCTGTTCCATGGGAGATCACAGCAACAGAGAAGCAGGAGGACAGCACAAGAACTCTGATATGTCTCAGGGCAATTGGCTAGAGCACAGATGTTTTTGCAAGCCTTTCCTGGTGCTAAGGAGCATTGCCTTAGTGCTGCCCGTGGGACAGCATCATTCACCTCACCTCATCTCTTCCCTGCAGGTGGCTGGGGAGCGCTACGTGTACAAGTTTGTGTGTGAGCCTGAGGCCTTGTTCTCTCTGGCCTTCCCTGACAATCAGCGGCCAACGCTGAAGGCAGAATTTGACCGGCAGATCAGTGAGGAGGATACAGTGCCTCTTTCTCACCTGGATGAGAATGCCACTTATCTGCCAGACCTTGGGAGCTTCCCTTCACAGCTTTACAGCAAAGGCTACACATACTAGCACTGCTGGGAGTACACTGGGCCTCTTGTGGTTGCATATAGAAGAGATGGCTGGTTAGTATTCAATCAGTATCAGCATTTATTCAGGACAGCTGTAAACTATGAATTACCTGCTTTGGTCTGGACAAGTGTTTAGGTACACAGGATAATCACCTCACAGCTGACAGGGCTCTTGTGTGCTTGTGGTAAGACCCTCATATGTGTCAGGATGGGACCTGTTCTCAGCAGTGGAGCTACAGCTTCAGCACTATATTGGGTAATTGGTGCCGCCAGCTGGATCAAACACACCTGTCGCAGTCCCTCTTGTTGGAAAGGGAGGGAATGCTGTTCCACCTGGCTTTCAGATAGGAGAATGCTGCAAGGCTGCTGCTGACTCCATTCTTCCAGTACATGTACTGAACCACTGTATAACCTGCCCTCAGCTCTGACCACAAGGACTCGCCTCTGCAAGGCTGGTCTTGCCTTCTTCCCAGGATGGCTGCAGGACAGTGGTCACAGACCTTGTGCCTTCCTCAGGAACACTTGTCTTGTATGTGCATGCTCCTGCCTTATCACCCCCTTGCTCATGCCAGGACTTCATGGTATTTAGGCACTCTGAGCAGGGTAGCTAGAGGCATGGGCCAGGATTAGAGCAGTCCTGGAGTACATGGCACAACAAAATTTAGGGGAACTACAGTGCTACCTGACTGCATTGGTCTGGGGCACAGGTCACAGCCAATGCTATGTTTCAGGTAGAGGGATTGTGGAAGGCAACAAGGCCTGAGACACCAGCTCAGTGTGTTGTGGCTTTTCCAAACTGAACAACCTCTTCAACAACCATACTCAGGATCTTTGAAGACCTGTCAGGCTCTTGAGCATGCCCATCCTGAGCTTGGCCAGAAAATCATCTGAGGCAAGAAAAGAACCTGGTGGAGGTATGATAAGAAAATGCTATAGTAAGAAACCTAAGCCATACATAGATCTTAATACTGGAATTCAGACTTAACCTCCACAGATGTCTGCATGTTTGAGGGCTCTCTGCAGCCCAATGCAGCACATGCAACTTAACAAGACTGACGGGTTTTCCACAATAGTGAACATTTCATAATGGGCACCACATCCTCAGCAGAAGGTGCCTCACTTTTTAATTAGCAGCTCCAACCATGTTCCCAGGTAGACAAGGAGCAGCATGGTGTAGCAGTACAGAAAAAGCCTGTTTCCTACTGCTTCAGATTGATACTTCAGCTGCTGAACACAGAGCACTGCCAATCCTGCCAGCATGGTAGCCTGTAGTAAAAATTCTGTATGTTGGTTGAAAGCCTGATTTCCCCCGATGACTCTCCTCTGCATGGCTAATGCCAACCCTCCCAGCCTTGTCCCTGAGCAAGAGAGCCATGTAAGGCAGCTCTCCCTGCCTGAGGAGAGGCCAGATCTGCTGATGCTTTTGCATGCCCTGTGCACTCCAGAGCCTTGGTGTTCTGGCAGCTCCTGGCACTCCTGCCTTGCCCTGCGCTCACCTGTTCAGCACACTTTCTGTGGTGTCCCAGAAGTGAGGGTGAAGGGGAACCCTTCCTTTGGTATAAGCTGCCTTTACTATTTATGAGTGTAAAAATACTATAATTAATAAATTGCTCTATGTCTTTGGCCATTGCAACTTCACTGAGTCCCAGCCTGGTCCTCCCTTACCTTCTGAGTTTGCTTTTCCCACCTCTTTGGCACCAGCTTTGGGTAGCTGATCCAGAGAGCTCAGGGATGCATGTTTACTTCTCAATCTTGATGGAGTTCAAGAAATGAACACTTTGCTCCCTTGACATAGTCATAACCAGGCCTGAAAGATCGCAGTGTAGCCTCCAGCTGCACCTGGTGTCAGGGGAACAGTTTTCTGCAGCTGCAGAGAACATCGCCCACACTCCATGCTGACACTACACTGGCCACTGAGCCAAGCTCCGGAGTTTTAGTTAGCTTCTGGACAGTACCAGATGAAAAAGCAAAGCAGGAGAGAGGAAGGTGTCTCAGGGGAGCTTATTAACTGAAATAGCTTGTGGCACTTCAGTTTTTGTTGAGCTGCTTCTCTATAGCACTTGTTTCTATTTCCCTGAATTAGCTTCAAGCATGTTTTGGACACACTCATTGCTGTCCAAACTTACAAACTCAGTAATTCTCTTTGAATTTATGAAAATGTAACATCGGGGGAAACTCAGGACAATTAACAACACCCCTGCCCACCTTTGTACAGATACAGTGTGAAACGTTCTTCAATTCATTCTCATTTCAGTAATTTCAGCAAATATCCCAGCTGTGCAAAAAAAAGGGTTTCTGCAGCTATGGAACCAAGTAAGTTTCATCTGTTAGAAAAAATCATTTACAGATAGCTTCAGCATGATCTGGGCAGTTAACTTCTTTTCGAACAAGAAACTGTTACACAAGTTTTACAGACATTTTAGCTGTAAGAGTGCATTCTAAGTGGAAATAAAACACATGACGCATTGTATAGAAAGTCTGGAGATCTGTAAGTACTTATGCTCTCAGACAGTCGTGCTGCAGAGGGGATGGTGTAAGTACCAGGTGATAGACCAGCCTTCAGCACCCAGGAAATGGGGATGAAGGACAAAACTTGTGCCACTGTCCAAGTGTCCAGTCTAGCTGGGTTTCAAGGGATCTTTCTTGCCTTATCCCAAAGCTACAGATACTAAAGATCTCACCATAGACAGCCTGAATAAATGACAGAGTTACACTGAACAGGAAAATGCATAAAATAGGAAAAATGGAGAATGAGTAGCTCTCAAAAAGCAGTCACTGTCCAAGAGCATAAGTAAAAATAAATCCCTTTTAGCAGGGTAAAGAAACAAGCTACTCCAGCCTCTATTTTCTTGTCACTCAGAACACAGTCAGGTTGGTGAACAACCAGTTTATAATCACTACCTTTTTGTTGTTGTTCAGCTCAGTGCCCAGGCTTCTGAGTCTTAGGTTTTGTCTCTTAAAAGGCGAACAACTGAAAAAGTGCTCTTGCAAGACCCACTTCTAAGAGGCTGCAGTGACCTGCAGAGCTACAGCACTTCTGTGCTGAGCTGGGCATCCCTTGAGCTTCTGCTCTGCCAGAGCTGATTACCTATTCATGGCTCAGGTGAGCTTCACGGGAATGTCCTGTCTTCCAGGACACTGGCAACAGTGCAAAAGTCTCAGTCCCACAAATGTAAAACCAGCCAGAGTCCAGGAGGGAACTATGCTCATCGCCGCCTGAATGCACGGGATATCCTCCACGCATTGGGCTCCTCGTAGCGATTGTACAGGGGCTCCAGCCGCTGCTGCTTCTTCTGCTTGCTCAGCTTGGTGGGATCAGAAACCTTGAAGAAAGCTGGTGCAAATTCCACCAGCCAGCGTGGATCAATAGTTGTCACTTCACGCATATATTCCTTGGTGGTCAGAACCAGTTCATGATACACCACCCTGTGAGAAAGGACAGCAACTCTGGAAATCAGTTTTTCCAAATGAGAAGCGACAAGGCAAGGCCTAGAGTATCTATGCTTGCCTCTTTACCTCCTTCAGCATCAGGCTCCTTATAAGCTCCAAGCGCAGGCTCCAAAAGAACCATCCAGAAGAGCTATCACTATTTTCCCCCTCCTACTGCACAACTACTCTTCAGTACAGATTTCCTTCATTTCATTTAAAACAATCCTCTCTCCCTCTTCAACACTCAGTGTTTTAAACTCACTTCCACAATACAGAAACATCCAACTGCAGACCTTCAGGCCTGGCCTTGGCTCCAAAAGTCAGTCTCATCTCTGCACAGGCGCTAAGTTTAGCAGCAGAAAGAGCAAAAGCAGGCTTGAAACTTCTCACTCTGCTCATTGCTGAGGAATCAGCAGCATCTGCTTGGATCTGTACTCTACAAACAGTGCACCCACAACCTTCTCTGTAATAAGGTCTGAAGCGAAACTGAAAATGTCATGTTACTGCCTTCCTTACCATTCTGGCTGCCTGTTGAAGAGGGCACTGGATGGGTGGATATAGACTACTTGTTGGTCAATGAGTGTCCGATAACCTTCCTGGGGATCCTTCTTAGCTGCATTTCGGAAGAAGCCACTACAAATGGCCTTCTGGACCCGAACTGTTGCCTTCCCGCAGGATACCACATCCAGCTTGTGCCTGCCAGACAAGAGTTAAAGAGAAAAAAGTGAAGAGTTCTCCAGATCTGGGCACAGCTAACAACATCAGTTTAGGAAATTTTGTTTAGCTACTACAATGTAAGAACAAGAAACAAAGTCACTACTTGTCTTCCTTGTCATGCTCACCTGTCCATAATGCCCAACATCTGCTTGCGAATATCCTGTGCCCTGCGTAAGGATCGGGCCTGGATAAAATTTTCATAGCACCAGGGATTTGAAAATTTATTATTCTTCCAAGAATTGTACACAGCCAGCAGGGTGAGGTGGTCACCTTCTGTCTGATGGAACTTGGCTTTCTTTTGATCAGCAAGTGCCTGTTTATCCTAACACAAAAACCACACATCAATTAGGTATCTACATCGTAGAGACAATCCTTGTGCAACACCAGCAACATAAGCTCCTTGTCACACACCAAGGTGTTTTCAGTCTACCATGAAACAGGTGATACAAGACTAAGCTAACACATAATGTTGAGCGGTGAGTGACTAAGGACCAAGTGATGAGAATCCATAGGTCACTGGGACTGCTCTCACTAGAAAGTCTAGAATTGTTCTTGTCAGAGAGACCTTGTGTAGACTCTCCTAAAGATCCTCCCGTGGGTGACCAGGACCAGACCACAAAAGATGAAGAAATGTTTTTTACTGAAACATTTCAGTTTTTTATTGCTCTAGAAATAACTTCAGTTGCTCATCAAGAAAAGTGCTGAAGCGGTAGGTTTGACCCTGCTGACCCCCACACCTCTCACTTCTCCCATCTGCAGATAAAACATTAATCAAACACTGGCTACACAGATCAAAACTGAAGTTAACAGACTACACTGCAGGTGGCCAGCACAAGAAATAATGGATTCAAGAGGAGCCTGCTGCTGCCAAATCCCACCACAGCAGTCTGCTGCTCACTGACTTCAAAGAAAGCACCACAAGACAGAGGTGTCATGAAGAAATACTTCCTGTGTATCTGAAAATGCAAAGGCAATCTGAACTCCAGAGCTGGGACTGACTGTGCACGTTTATTGGGAAATGCAAAAAAGAATGTAAGATTTCTCACTTCTACCTTCCCACCTGCAAAGAAACTACCAACACCAAAGCTACAGGCCTTTAACTCTAAAGGTAAATCAGAGAGGTAACACATGAGCGAATGGTCTGACCAAGTTACATGTTACTTTCAGCAAATGTGCTCACTCTAATGCCTGAGGCAGTCACACCAAACCCAACCAGGCTGTAACACTGACGCCTCTTGGCTCAGTTCCTCACCTTTGGCCTGTAGAACACGTTCTGCACAGACAGCATGGAGACTATCGTCAGCATTTCCTCACTGCATCCCAGATGTACAGACATGATCAACATCTTACACAGCATAGGCTCCAAGGGGAATTCTGCCATCTGCAAGAAACACATTTCAGGGCACTCTGTAACATCTTGGAAAAATCTTGAGTCTTCTCAGAGCAAAGAGCAACGCCCTTTCTTGCAGAATAACTTTACTCAAAATGAAGCAAATTATTTGCTTGTATTCACTATCACAGTATCTCAATACCTCCTCAAATGCAAGAAATTTTTAGACATTAATAAAAGTAACCTTATGAGTAAAGGAGAAGTAATAGTTACTCTGAAAAGCAGAAGGTATGTAACTATGGTAAACGGAAAACTACCGATAAAACACAAGAGAATAACAGGAAAAGGAAACCGACAAATCTAGGCAAGGCCTGACAAAACTACTCTCATGTTATCCCTGAAATACTAGCAATCCAGGCAGGGATAAAGGTGCTTTATTTTGCCTACCCTGCGCCCAAGTCGAGTGAGCAGTCCCTCATCATCCAGAGCTCCCAGGGTGTAGAGCTGCTCCATGGCAGTTATGAGAGTTTCCATTGGGGGAGCATCCATAAAGTCAAAGGAGAGCAAATCGTTGATGCCCATAGCCTGAATAGAGGGAGTAGAGAAAACCCAAGTTAAAAAACTGAGAAGGAAGACACCAAACTCCAACCAGAGACACAGCATCAGCAAACACTGAGGCACTACAGAACTTTTAGCAACCCTGGCCTCGTGCCCTTATCCTGACTACAAGTGCAGTCATAGCATTCATCCACTACTCAGCTTTCTGGTCTGCTCCTCTGGTACTGTTTCATACATCTCTCAAGCAAGATGATTTGGTTGAGGAGACACATAGACTAACTGCTGCTTTTGAGGACTTCCTGCCCTGTAAATCAGTGCAGCCTGACAGCTCCACTGGACACTAAATACGTTTGCAGCAAGGGGCATGGCAGCAGCTTTCCCAGTGCTACATACTGGATTGATCCAGTTCACAGGCTCCCAGAGGGATGGTACACACTTAGAGATGCTCAGGTTTGCAGATCTGAACCCACTCTGAAACTGTCTCATCTGTTAACAACACAAATATACTCTACATAGGAAACGCTACTGCTCTTCGGATTCCTGTTTCTCCTACCTCCTGCAGCTAACTGTTCTGTGCAGCTGACACTTATCATTTAGGAGGACCTCAAACATAATAACCCTCAATAGAAAAATGCAGGAGCAAGCCCAGAACCAGAGAAGTACTTCGATGAAGTTTCCCTTCCCTTCCCTCTGTTCACTAGACAGATCTGAAATTACAGCAGTATTTCATGAAACTCAGAGACTCATTTACTGAAATGCGTATTATCACACTGACTTGCTATGAGTTGGTGAAATACCCACCTTGAGGGAAAGCACTGTGCTGGCCAGATTTGTTCTCTGGATTTCAGGCACGTTGGTGGTTAGCATCTCATCTCGATACGCACGCTCTGTATATAACCTGTAGCATTTTCCTGGGCCCGTTCTCCCAGCCCTTCCTGCACGCTGCTTCGCTTGAGCCTGAAAGTAAGAAGGCATCTCAGTGAACAGGTGCAAACAAACAGGCACAGGAGAAAACAAGTACTATACAACAATTAATTATTCACAATTTTACTTGTATTTCTAGAACGTTTTCAGTACCCCACAGGAAAGTATGTATTCCTTCGGTACAGCCTCAAGGAGCCGCAGGGAGTTCCAAAACCCACAGTTTTACCATTGCCCCGTTTTGCTCCCATGGGCTTGGATGCCACATTGGCAAGATACACAACACCCACAGGCAGAAGTCAAACATGGAATGTCTACCTGGGAAATCGGTGTCACCACCAGCTGGTCGATCCCAGTCTTGGAATTATACACTTTCTGCTTCACAAAACCGGGATCAACTACGTAATATATTCCATCAATAGTCAAAGATGTCTCTGCAATGTTAGTGGCAATGACAACCTGCAATTTTAGATTAACCAAAGTTAATATCCTTTAAAGGCAGCATTAAATAACACACCAAGAACATTCCACGCACAGGTTTGCTACATCAGATGTTTTTATACATGTTTTCAAAGGCTTAGATAACTAGGCACAAGCAAAACCAAAAACGTGCTCTAAGCTTTAAGTCATCTTCTCTCCAAAACTACATAATTTCAACAACGTAATACACCCTGCTACTGGAATGCACTGGCAGAAGATGAAGCTGCATGTAGATGAAATTACCTTTCTGCTTCCTGGTGGGGCTGGGTCAAAGATCCTGGTTTGCATTTCACTGGGTAAAGCTGAATATACTGGCAGGATAATTAACTCTGGAACATCAGGTCCTAGAGATTTCATCCTTTCATAGAGGATTTCACAGGCAGTATCAATCTCTTCCTGACCAGTTAGAAACACCAAAATGTCACCTACATGGGAAGTAAATTAAAACATCCACAGAATCAGCTCTGCTCAGTACAACTCTTGCAATACAGTATTTCCATTCTTCACCGTTTCCATTTAAAGCAGAGGATCCCCAACTTTTGCAAGCCCCTCAGCAACAACTCCTAGCCAGAAGCAACATACTTGGGTTTTTCACCAAACTTTTTCACCATTTTAGTTACTGTATTTGCAAACAAGAGAGGACAGTGCTGACAGCATTTTGCTCATATTACTAACATGATCTGTGACTTACAGAAAGACTTTGCTCACAGGTCCAATAACCCGAGGCCATTCTCCACTCACCTGGGGGCTCTGTTAAGTGGATCTGCATTACTGTAATCAGACTGGCATCCAAATAATCAGTCTCTGGCTCCTTTGTGTACAGAATTTCTACTGGATATGTTCTGCCAGGAATTGTGAAGATTGGTGCTTCGTAGAAATACTGAGAGAATTTCACAGCATCCAGTGTGGCTGATGTCACTATCAACTTCATATCCTGCCGCTTCTGCACTGTCTGTAGCAGGACAAAGTGCAAGTCATTTATTGCCTTTGGCACTATTAACATACGGCACTTGACTGAAGCCAGAGACCCACAGCCAGGAGTATCAGGTGTTTTAATGTCTGAGTAAAGAGGCAGCTCATTCCAGTAACCAGAATTTCAGAAAAGTGACCACCGAGGTCCCATTTCAAACCACTCTTAGCAGCACTATCACAGAAAGCAGAGAAGAATGAGCAAAGCAAGAACACTCCTCTACTACATTACCTTCTTCAGGAGTCCAAAGAGCACATCTGTATGTATTGTCCTCTCATGGGCTTCATCCAGCATGATAATGGCATACTGGGTCAGATCAGGATCTATCAAACACTCCCTCAGTAACATCCCATCTGTCATGTATTTGATGACAGTTTCAGGGCTAGTGCAGTCTTCGAATCGAATGGTGTAGCCAACCTAGAAAGGTACAGAAACCGAAGCTACATGATTAAGTTATCAGCATCATAACTCCCAGTTTGATTATTCCGCAATCAAACTAGCTCCAGTACTGATCTTTCCTACTTTTCCTCATGCTTATTTTGGCATTTTCTTTAACATGGAAATTCACCTCTTGTCCCAAGCAGCAACCAAATTCCTCTGACACTCTCTTAGCAACAGACATTGCAGCCACTCGGCGAGGCTGAGTACATCCAATCTTTCCTCTTGAGGTATACCCTGCCTCAGCGAGGTATTGGGTAATCTGTGTTGTTTTCCCAGATCCCGTCTCTCCGATAACAATCAGAATCTGGTTGTCATGCACAGCCTAGAAAAGTCAGAATAGACACAGCTGTCAGAATTTAAAAACAACAAACAAACCAAACAAAATAAGCACAGTCCATCTAGAACTAGACTGAGCACCTACTGCTCTTGCTCCAGACCAAAAGCCTTACAAGTTTTCTTACTGATCAAGTCAGCAACCTGCTTAACCATTCAGCTGACACATCCCTTGCCCACGTAATCCTAGCATCAATTCTGACTTACATCAATAAATACTTGGAGCGTTATTGAAATATACAGGCATATATAATCCTTTGAAATCAATACTGAGAACTAAAGTACTGCACTTAAAAGGATCAGCTGGCTATGCGCCTGTCAGCAGGCTAAACCAAGAATATTTACTTTGAACTGCTGCTTGCACAAACCAGAATGCCTTTTCAAGGGTCTTACTTGTATCAGCTGCTCCTTTAGTCTGAAGATTGGGAGACTCTCTCTCTGTTCAATGATGGAAAGTTGGGTCTTTTTACCATAAGAAGCTTTGTTGCCACCAAATGCATGTTTCTTCCACTCTGGGATATCATTGGGCATCATCCCAATACCTCGCATGTTTGCAGCTATTTGTCTTCCATCCACTAGAAAAGATACAATTTCACCATTACATCTAAGTTCACACAGCACTGACCCTGATGATCCTGCTCTGACTGCTCCATCATTCAGGCCTTCTATACCTGTGTACAGAACCTGTTTAAATGGCTATAAGTTCCTCTAAGTATACCCCACTATTACATTAATCTCCATGTAAAAAATTGCTTCGCCACCCATCACCGCTTTCTGTAATGCATCCCTGATGGCTAGCAGGGTATATCTGTATGCTTCCCTTGACATTCCTATTTCCATTGCAGTGGAAAAGCGTTTCTTCTTTGACCCACTTTTAAACTGTGGTGGACAAACCCAGTCTTGACACATTTCTCCTGGGTTGCCCAACTATTACAAAAAAGGCACAGTTCACCTGTGCTCACACATACCATCAGGGAGAGGATCCACCCAGTGCGTGTTGAGGCCCATGGGGATAGAATCCATCTCTGCTTCTCTCTGGGCTTGTTTAAGCTCTCGCCTCTCTTTAGCTAAAGCACTCTGCATCATTGCAGCCTGCGACAAGGAACCATCTGGATTCTGGAAAGCAAGAAAAAAGTGAAGACTTCAAGCACTACCACTGCTTCAACTTCAATTACCTCTCTGTCATCATTGTCCTTTACAAGCGTCTTCTAAAGATGCTTTAAACATTGCCAAATTTTGTCAATCAGATCCCCAAGACATTTCCACTAGCCTGACCTCACCAACTTCCATGGTCATGACTAATACGGAGCATCCTTACATTGCCTAGTCAGAAGGATTATGGGCACAACCAATGAAAAGTAACTATTTCTCTACTACCTCCTACTTTCAAAAGATGAGAAAAAGCAGAATAGAGAAAGTATGCTCTAACATGCTTAGGTGAAACAGCATTTCAGTTCCATTCTTCCACTTCACTGTCACCAGTCACACCCCAGCTTTATGAGGAAGGAGCTTCAGTTAGTGGCAATGTTTTTCAGGGATCTCAGTAATGTGCAGATGGAAACTGGTTGCTAAATTCCCATTGGTTTTAGCCCTGGAAATTCCTTACCTTTACTATTTTAATGGGACTCATATCCATGCTCTGTTTGGTGTGACCTCGAAGGAATGGTGGCTCTTCTTCAACTAACTCAATCTCAAGGTCCTCATCTAAAATCCACAAGTTACAACTGTTATCAAAAAGTTAAGTATCTTCTTTTGGGTACATAAAAGTGCCTCTTCACACAGTGCTCCCTGTGTATTCATGATTATGACGTACTTAAGAGTTTTAAAAGTGAAAACCCCAAAAATAAAAATGCAAAGACAGGACACAACCAAATGCCAGTAACGATAAGGCCACAGCAAGCCTAGTTCCAAATGTGTAAGATGACAGCAAATTGTGAGATGCTTCATAGTCACTTATATCACCATCTCTTTTCAAAACAAAACACATCCAGAAACACCAGGAATTTACAACACTGCTGGGAAATACTACCTTCTTCATCATCAACTTTAGGAAGAATCCCAGTCTCCTCATCAAAGTCAGGAAACTCTTCCTTGGAAAGCACATTAGCTGCAATCATCTGGGAACAGAATGAATACAACATGAATTTATCCCCATGAGCTCACACAACTCCTGCTTGTGACTCAGTTCTAACACTACTGTGGTAAAACAGGAACAAAGGAATGGTCCTGCGTTCCGGCACACCTCTCCCCAGGTCATCCAGCCTCTGACCAAACACTCCTTTTCTTATTCCAAATGGCACCTGTGTGAGACAGGTGGCTTAGGACTGCACTGACAATCAAACATCACTTAAGTGTCACTGGATAAAGATCTCGATCCCGCAGGTCACAGTGAGCTCTGGAGGTCCAACCTCCTGCACAAAGCAGGGCTCACTTCATATTGAGAACTAAGCTCAAAGTCCAAAATTGCAAGGCAGCAATGCAGAGGTAAGGAGTGAGTTACACAAATAATCAATCGATCCAGGAGATCTATTCTAGTTCATGAAACTCCCTGGCAATTTTACTGACTGACATCCCATTTCACTGCACGCAAAACACACCTGCTTTATCTCCCATTTCTCTGGGTCTGAAATTCGAGTGAGGCGCTTCCGTTCAAGGCTGTCGTCCTCCACCTCTGGGGCATTCACCAGGGACAGGTGACTGGGTCTGTCCGGGTTTCTCATAGAGGTTTCTTCATTGGTTTCTCCAACCAGGTTTCTTCTCCGATTTGGGTTCAGGTCTTCCCCAGTGTCTTGATCAACATCCTACATGAGATTGAATAATCAATCAGCTCTACCTATATTGCACTTCTCCTCATCTATTAACTCTGGTGCTTCCTAGTGCTGATAACAGGCCACTCATAAAAAATGATGATTTGCAGGTTTTTTACTTTTTTCAGCTGGCACTGCCAGGTAAGCACACCCCCAGGCCTGGAGCACTCTACTGTGCCTTGGCAATAGCAGGGATTGAATTTAAAATTAAAAGCTTGTCTCCTACTGAAAAAGGAAGACAAACAGCAACACCTTGAGGTTTGCCTTGCATCCCAGCTATCACATCAAGCCAAAAAAATTGTGAGGAACTTTACATCAAAAGCAAGAACCTACAGAAATGAGTAAAAAGTAAAAGGCTGATTAAATACAGAACAGTAACTCAACTTTGTAAGTCTCACTGGAACATTTATGTATTATTTTTTATCAAAAAAAGCAAAAAATAGCAAAAAGAGGCATCATCTTTGAAAGTTTTGGCACCTCCATACCTTCATGCTTAGACTGGTTTTGGATCCAGTAAAGGATAACACCTTGACTTTCACTCTTTGTCCTTTGCTCACAACATCGGCAACATTAGCAACTCGTCCTTCTCTTCGCAGCTCTGAGATGTGGACCAAGCCCTCCCAGCGCTTCCTGAGGGTGAAACAGACAGAGGGACATGAGACACTGCACATCATTACTGTGATAGTCCTTCGATCACTGAGTCTAGATTAAAATACTTTGTGGTCAACTGATTGTGTATGTTCATGTTTATGGTTTTTACAATGAGAATTTTGTAACTCTCTGCTGTCACTTTTTTTTTCTGGAACACACCTTCATTTTGGCATCAAAGCCCAGCATACCTTCTGGTAGCCTCCTAACCTCTCTAAGGTACTAGCAGAGAAGAGGACCCAGATGGAATAGCACCACATCTATTGTGAACGTCAGAAGGTACCTTAGGCCTTCCAGCTGCACAAAGCATCCAAACTGCATTATACTTGTGACTTTGCCATTGTAAATGTCTCCGATGGCAGGCTCCTCAGGTGGTGGACGGTCTATGTGCTTGTCTCTCCATCTCTCGTGGCTCTTCTCGATGTACTTTTCTCGATCCTTACGGTCCCTGCTGGGACTCCAACTTCTACTCCTTGATCGGTATCTGGATTTTCCCCTGTGCTTATCCCGAGTCCTGGAACGAGACCTAGAGCGAGATCTGTGTCTTCGCTTCCTGTCCCTGCTATGACTTCGGCTCCTCTTCCTTTTCTTCGCCCTAACAAACAAACATGACATCTTTGCAGTGAAATTCCACCTCAAAACAAGCGAGGAGGCAATGCCTGCAGCCAAGACCCTTCCCCCAGACATACCACACACCTACCGGTGGTCACTGCCCCTTTGCTTGCTCTGCCTGTCTGCGCTAGGCATTAGAGCTTCGAGTTCTTTCAGGGCATCAGCTGCCACTTTCACATCATCTTCATCCAGCATATTCTGCGAGAACAGAAAAACATTCTGTGACAAGGCTGATAAAACGTCTGTCACAGACAGTTGATCTACAGAAAGGACAACCATATGCCTATCTAGAAGGAATGCAAGATTAAAAGAGATCAGACACAATACACGATACGGGAAAGAGAAGTAATAAAGCTCTCCTCCTTTGTGGTCGCGAAGTGGAGACAATTCTCATTTATACAAAAGAGAGCTCCACCTCCAAACCTCAAATTACAACAAAAATACAAAATGCAAGTCCCTTGCAGCATCTGAATAGCCGAAGCTTTAACCAGTTGCAACCCTTCATTACTCAGGACATTATGTAAGGAAGGACAAGCTACAAATGTCATGTCACAACAGCCTCATCCTCCAGATACCCTGCAAACCAGTGCCAGTGTGTCAGTGCTGTAACTGCTATTGCTTGTGATGATTCACAGAACACCGGCCTTCCACCCCTTGTGCATTCCATTTCCCAGTGTTCACTTGATCCAGGCGTGAGCATGCACACATTCACATTAACATCAAAAAAGCTTGAAACTAACAGGAAAAAAATGAAAAAAACAAGTTTTCACATAGTCACAAAAGAAGTCTGAAATGATGACCTTACCCTGATGTTGGGATTGTCTGGCCTGCAAAGGGCTGGATACAATTCCCTCAACTTTTCTTTCTCTGACTTGGGCTTGACAGCTGACTCTGATTTTTGAGATTGAAAACAAACAAACAAAACCAAACAATGAAACCCAAAACTTAGAAGTGCTAGAACTCTTGATTCTTCTGTATCTGAATGCAAAGTTTGATAGAACTTTTAGAAATTCAATGCAAGGAGTATCTTGAATTACCATCACTGTGTCACCTTCCTACACATAAAATTCTGATTATTCGAGAACATGTGAAAGACATAAACGCTCCGAACAGCGTAGTCAGAATAACCACAGCACGATACAACAGTAAGATTAGAACAGTAACTGCACCAGTCTCACTAGACACTGAGCTCTGACTCTGCATACCTTTGCTCGTAGATGGCTTTGCAGGAGGTCGCATGGTCTGTATGAGACGCAGCAAGTTACTAATGAGGGAGTCCTGAAAAATGCAATGAAATACTTTAAACAATGAATGCAACACTGTTTTTCATTAGCAGAAGGCACAAGTGAGGACAAAACAAAGCTCAATTCTAAAGATGCAGGCTGATTTTTAGAAAGTATAACTTCATGTACACCCTAAAAAGATACAAATTGAACCTGAAGATGATGATGATAATTCCATTTAAACAACTTTTCTTCTTGCCATTTTCAATCACCTATTTAATCCAACAATAGTTATTTCCGAGAAACTGAAAAACACAGCATCTAAGCATCAGAAGAAGCCTTAGGACAACATCTGCCTTCATAAAAACCTATTTTTTCCATATTTTATATGCTCAATGTGATCATAAGCAGTTTGAGTCTACAAGTTTTAAAAAATGGAGGGAAGGCGAGGCCTGATGAGCCAGGAATACTCAGAGGTCAATTAGAACAGTTTCCCAGCTGAAGAAAATTTAAGATCACTCCTTACAACTCTCTCTTTAAAACAAAAAAGCTCTACAAAGCACACCAGGAGAAGGAAAACACACCAATAACGCTCATATCTCACTTACAGTGAACTCAGCACCATTCTTTAGAAGAATTGCTTTAAAGGTGTCAAACGTGGTGTTTTTCTCAGCAAGGCTTATCACAAACTCGGCTGTGAGGAAAAACAGAAAGTAAGTTACAAGTACCAAAGGCAGCCCAAGAGCTGCACTGCGGGCAGGAGCTGCCCTGGCAGCGCGGGGACCAGCGCGGCCCCCCGGCAAGCCGGGCGCCCTTCGCGAGAGCCGAGACCGAAGCATTTCCTCAGGCTCAAGACAAATTTTCTGAAGAAAAGTAACATTTTTATCGCCCGAATTCGAAAAGCCGAAAGGCGCCCGGGCCGGCCGAGGCCGGCAGCAGGGCCGGAACGCCGC
>NW_008672837.1:0-64126 GCF_000695815.1 Acanthisitta chloris
CACCCCACCCCCATTTATCATCTTAAGAATATGTCCAAGGTCTTTCTTCAGAGTGGAGAAGAACTTTGCTCATTTGAAGCATCGAGAAGTGTTTTTAAGCCCAAGCTAGGTGAAGTGGGTTGGGTCACTGGGTTACCTTGAAGATAACTTTTCTGGGTGACCTCACCTATTCAGTAAAGGGGCTCAGGAATCCTATGTGCCCAAACGTGGCTATTGGCCTGGAATGTTGTTAGGGGGTTTTATAGCAAGCTGCATCCCAGCAGACTTGTTTGCAGGCTGCCTGCAGCTGAGCTTGGCTTTTTTTTGTGTTTTTTTTTTTTTTTTGTGGTTGGTTGTTTTGAGGTTGTTTTTTTGCAGATCACATGCAAAACCTATGTGAATGGTAATCACCCATTCTCTGGATCAAGCCCTGGCAGTCTCTACATGACTTTTAAAGTGTCTTTTAGTAGAGCCCTGCTGACAGCTCCACAGTTATATAAGATGCTGCCTTCTTAAAAATCACTTCCCAGCAATGTCAGAGTGTGAGGAGCTAGATGGATCTAGTTGCTTTCCTGCTGGGATATAATTTGTCATTTTTCAGAATCGTTCTACCTGGCTTACACAGCCAGGGCTAAAAATGTTTGCTTGGTCGGTTCTCTTTACCTGGACAGGAGAACTTGGTTTTATCTGTTTGTGGCCCTTGTATACGTGAGTAACACTGTTTATTTTGAACACTCCTGTTGTTTCACGGAAAATAAATTTTAGATGTGAATAACTCTTTTCATTATCAGCAGTAAAATGTGAAATTTCAAGCCATACAATCTCCATCTTTTATGGCAGCTCATTTAGTCATAATTAATTCCTGGGAGGATTTCATTGGTATGTAGCCTAATTTTTTTTCCTTCCTTAATCTTATTCTCTTCATCAGTTTAAAATCTTTGTGTACTCTATATACTTGAAACTGAGCACATGCTTAGGTGCCCAAGGCAAAAGGGCTCGAGGCACGTGACTGGAGACTTGAACTAGGCTGTTGTCATTTCCCGTCCCTAATTATCAGAGGAGTTACAGGCGGTTAAAGGGCTACTAAATTTTCTTGGTAAATCAGTCCCTCCGGCTTCTAATCATTTCCGTTCCACTTCTCTGGACTTCCTCCAGTTTGTTTATGTCTTCCAGTAATGAAGTGCCTGAACTGCATACAATATTCCAGGTGTGGCTGCAAAAGAAATGCATGAGGAGAGCAGTGCCATGCCAGCCTGGTCCGTTGTGTGATGCTTGTACAGGGTGGAATTGGCACTTCATTTCTCCTCTGCCGCATTGCTGCTTACATCCAGATTATCCTCTTACTCCTAGGTGTCTTTTGGTGGTGATGCTTTCCAAATTTTGCATTGTTACTGTGCCTGGTTAACTCTTTATTTTGCATTTGTCCCTTGGTACGTGTAGTAGCATTTTTTTCCAAGTTTAATTTTGTTGCCTGTTTCCTATCTTTGCTTCCAATTTCTCTACACCCTTTTGTATTATCTTTCTGTCCATGCTTGCGCAGATGACTCCTCATCCTTTCTTTCTGCTTCCAGTGAAAAGATCAAAATAAGCAGTAGTCCCTCTGAAACTTCACAGGGCATCTTCAAAGTGTGATAAACTTTCTGAATTTGGCAGTCACTTATCCTCAGTAGGAATTTGCTGTAGAAATTCTTCATGACAGAATTAGTCTTTTCGCTGTGTAAATTTTGCCTGATAATAACAATGAACTAGATTCTAGATTTCATGCTCACTGTATAAACTGCTTTTTCAGGTGAGGAATAGGAGGAGAGAGAAGTTAGCAGATGAGAAATGTAGTCGAGAAAATGAACTGGGCATTGTGCATCAATGAATAAATGAAATACATTTTCTGCATGAGTGCATCTCCCAATGGTGTTTCCATATTTGTATACTTTACCCTTCAAAGTAAGTATTCCTGACCCTCTGGGTGGCTCAACATCTTCAGGGACCATTACCTTGGAACTGCAAGGGGTTAAGGAAGCTCCTAGAGGCAGGAGGAGTATGCTGTGCCCAGGAGGGAACTGCCAACCAGCACTGTATTTTTCTGCAAAGAAATAGTGGGTTTCTTGCACTGATGGCCTGATTTCCCCTTTTACTTGGTGTAAACATCTAAACTTGGGTGAAATAGAAGTAAATCACTGGTTCCCTATCCTGTGGTGGCTTCTGCTTGATTGTACAGGTATAAATGGCTTTGACCTCTTGGACTAGTTTCAGCTTTGCCTTGCCAAAAACACTACTGCAGGGGAAAGTGTGGACCTTCAAGCAGCCCAAGAAAGCCTGTGGAGACTCTGTTGTGCCTCTTTCAGAGGCCAGAGAAGCTCTGCAGGGGCATCATCTGGTCATATGCTTTCTTTACTGTGACCTATGCACTCCACTTTCCAACTTCTCCTTGTCCTCCTAAAACTTGTGCCTCCCATGTTTCTAGTACTCAGCGATTTTGAGTTTTAGTCTCTTACCATTTTTTGCCAAGTTATATAGCTGATGGGTAAATTCAAGACAAGGGCATAGGTGCAGTGTGAAAAAAACAGTTTTCCCAGTTGCATCAGCACTAGCATAGCGAAATTTTCTTTCTGTCTCAGCTTCTCCAGGCTTGGAGAGGCTGTAATGGCAGGGCAAGTCAGGCTCCAGGTATCTTTCTGTAGGCATCTAGTCCCTGTCAAAAATGAGTTCAGTTCCTCACTTTGTCTTGTGTTACAACTACTTTAACTTTGGTTGCCTGGTTAGCTAAAAATCAGTCTGTCTCTTTGGAAACCCCTCAAAAACGACCAATCTTTCCACATAACTTCTTAATCATTTCTGCATGTGAGTTTTGGCTGTGCTCCAGCATTGAAATCATTATGCTGTTTCAGAGTGTAAATAAAGTGGGACTGGATTAATAAATTGTATGAAACATGGTGCCACACTTCATTATAATCCACTTATCAAAGTGGAAAAACCTTTTAGTACATAAAGTGCATCTGCTTTTAATTTTCATTTTGATCTTTCCTTTGTGTGTTTTCAGACACGAGTGTACCTTTTCAGGGAGGCTTTTAATGCTGGTGCCTGGCAGTTTCAAAGTTACTTCTGAAGATGGCAAAACAGAGCCTAACAAATTTGGGATGTGTAAGGAAAAGCATAGGGCTGGATTATCCTCTCGTGATTATAAATTGGGGTATGATACATCACAAGGAAATCATAGAATTTAAGGGTTGTAATGGACCTTACAGATTATCTAGTCCCAACCCCCTGCCCTGGGCAGGGACACCTCCTCACTAGATCAGGTTGCTCAAGGCTCATCCAGCCTGGCCTTGAACACTGCCAGGGCTGGGGCAGCCACAGCCTCCCTGGGCAACCTGGGCCAGGGTCTCACCACCCTAAGAGTAAAAACATTTTTTCTCCCATCTAACCTAAACTTCCCCTTCTTCAGTTTGAACCCATTCCCCTTGTCCTATCACTGCAGTTCCTAACACAGAGTCCCTCTCCAGCTCCTTGTAGGCCCTTCACATATTGAAAAGTTGCTCTGAGGTCTCCACACAACCTTCTCTTCTCCAGGCTGAGCAGCCCCAACTCCCTCAGCCTGTCCTCACAGGGGAGATGCTCCAGTGCTCTTAGAAATTTTGTGGCCTCCTCTGGACTTGCTCCAACAGTTCCATGTCCTCCTTACATTGAGGACACCAGAACTGTGTGCAGCATTCCAGGTGGGTCTCACAGAGCAGAGCAGAGGGGCAGAATCACCTCCCTTGACCTGCTGCCCACACTCCTTTTGGTTCACCCCAGGATTCCATTGGCTTTCTGGGCTGAGCTCACACTGCAGCTCATGGTGAACTGGCATAAATAGAAGGCAGATTGTTTTTTTGATGTTACTGACCTTCTTAAAATTCTCATTTTCTTAAGACAAATTTTATCATTTTTACTTACAAAACATGTTTCAGACCAGTGGATTTTTGCCTTTAGTCACTGTCATTCTTTGAAGATAAAACAATTGCTTTTGCCAGGAGTGAAACACACCATTTACAGAATACAAAAATACATTGGCAGCCACAGGAAACTGTGGGTAAGCTCATACAGTGGCTTTAGCTGACTACCACCCTCAGCCATCCATTTCCTTCACTGACCTGTCTTGCAAACCTTAGATCTGATAGCTGGTGCTGGAGAGATTGGGCTGTGGCAGTGCCTGATTCCTGTCACTTTAATGAGAAAATTGCTGTGTTTTATGAAGGTTAATCCAAAGTATTTTTGTGCTGTTGATACACTTCTTGTAAGCAATGACATTTCACGTGAGTTTGTATTAAATAGCTCCTTGCAGGAAACTAAAATGAATTCAATCTGCTTACTACTACCGGAATTTTAATTATGAAAATTGAAGTAGAACTCTTTAAAAAAAATTAAATCTGTGTTCAAACCTGCCCCTTGTGAAGTTCAGTGTGAGTAGACTGAGATGTTTTCTGTTTTGCTTTCTTACATGTATTGAGTGCAAGTGGTGAGTCCATGAATCCACACCAGGGAGGAGCAGCTACTCAAATCCAGGGGTGAATTGTAGATATAAATGATATGTTTATTGGTCTTTAGTTTTCACCAAGCAAAGCAAATTTTGTAGCAGTTACAGTAGTTAGGCAGTATGATCTTTAAAAGTATAATAAATAATTGGATTTATGTTTTGTTGATGATGTATTTATGCCCTAGATGATTTTTTTCCTGTTATCCCATGTCTCTTTTTTCGGTTTTGTTTTCAGTGGCCACAATCATTTGTGCTGAAATTTGACATAGTTGGTTTTACCTAAATATCCATTCCCTTATAATGAAAGGAAGATCTGATCCTTTCAAGATGTCACTCTGGCTTGTGAAGTCTGAAAAGTTTTGTGTGCTTTCAGAGATGACTAGTTTGTTTGCTGTTAACTCCCAGTGGTAACTTTATATGCTTTGGAAATGTCAGATGCACATCAAGTCATCCGTGGCTTTAGTTGTTCAAGACCTTGGATGATTCCGGTGTGAAAGGTCAACACTTGATGTATTTCTGTGGCAAAGCAAATTGCAATTCCTGTCGAGAAGGTGTGGGAATGAAGACGAGTCTGGCACCCAAAGGCAAACTCTGCTCTGGCTTTGAGTCATTCTGGTGCTGGTGCCATGGCCAAGAGGTGTCAGATCCAGCAGGCCTGGCTGAAGGGGCCATGGGGGTGTTACTTGTGAGATGATCTCCAATAAAATTTGGGATAATTAGGCAAAGCTTTGGTTCATCAGTGTTTTTGCTGCCCTGTGATACTTTGCTCAGCCTTGTGAGGTATAGATGAGTAAGCAAAGGGTGAAGTAGCTGTTTTCAGGTCCCGTTCAGGGGTTTGGGAAGTAGAACTGTGGCTCTGCAGCCTGGAAATTCTGCCCCTGCTTCTGGGAGTGGTGCTTGGAAAGACCTGCTCATCCAATTAAAATGGAAACAACGATGGAAATTGGTGCAATACCCTTTCTGCTACTTAATTTGACTTTTTGGTTTAGGTTGCTGTAGTATTTTAACAGTAAACATACTGTGAAATTGTCAAATCTTCTACTATCCCCTAGTCCTCTTTCTTCTGAGTACTTCTTCAGATTTATCTGGATAAGAGATTGCTGAGGTTCCTGATAAAAATAAATCAATGGAGAGAGAAAAAGAAGGAAGTAAATAGACAGACAAGTACGTGTTTCAGAGGGTAAAACAGACTCCCTAAAAAGTCAGCAAACAAATGCAAAGAACTTTTAAGTTCACTTCAGTGAGCATGTGATATTACTTTGGTCAACATTTGGGATCTCCAGAGATTCTACTAAAAGGTTCTGTTGTGTTGGTATTGCTTGCAGCCTTTAAAAGAAAATTATTACTGACCAGGGTTCCAGAGGAAAATATTTGTCAAAGTATGTGCTGGCAATATTTGAGATTGTGGCTATTATACATAATAATATTCATTATTATAAATTTAGCATATTTGCAGTCTGAGCTGTAGTAAACTGTACATGAAAAATGCAAGAGAAAAATATGCTTTGAAGATAATGTGTCATTCACACAGAATAAAATTTATGATCTGCTGAGCATGCTAAACGCAAGAACATAGCAGACTTGAACTTCAAAATGTTTGCAAAAACCAAAGGGTAGCTACTTGGAGAAAAAAAAAAATTAACAGAACATTTTCACTGAGATCAGGAGTTGGGGAAAGTTTTGCTTTGTGAAACAAACTGCCTATTTTTCTAGTAATATCTTACTAAATAGCAATCGAAGGAGTGGGCTCCGAATTGCAAATTATAAAACAGAGTTGCAAAATACAGAGTTAATGCTGTACATCTTGATTTTTCTGTCTTTCCTATGAGAGGTTCTCTCTGTTTGGCTGTTCCATGTGATTGCTGCAAAGGCTGTTTGAGCCAGGAATTTATTAGCAGGATGGTGGGGCAGGCAGTGCAGTTAGAAAGGATGACTAGAGTGCAACAGGCTTCAGCCCCTTGTCCACTTACAAATACAAATATTTTTATAGGGCTGAATATTTTCAGTATAGTATTCCCTGAAGGATCATGGTAAAAACTCCTCTAATGCCCTGGCAGCAACAACTGCCTCCAGAATATAGTCACGGCATAGGGGGCTGAGGTCTGGATGGAGACATGGAACCTTCACCATGTTGGAATGTATCGTTCAGGGAGCCATGGAGTCATTTAAAAATCCCTACATGACCAGTTAGCACTCTATATTCCAGAATTCCTCTCAAAAGTTCCCTTAAATCACTCTGATATTTCACACAATGTTATTTTCCACCGTGTGGCTCCTGAAATCCAGTTGTAAGACTGAGCTGTTTGCAGAGTAGGATATAACATCACGTATGGGAATGTAGCAGATTGGTTGTTCACTTTTTATCAGCAAAAATGGAAGGGCATTTCAGTTGCCATATAAGATTTTTTTGCATGATGCTTATTTAAAAAGTCTTTCCAGACCTTTTAGACCATTTGTTGTACGTTGAAATTTTCCACTAAAGTGCATTGAAATTTGTAGTATGTCAAGAATGCCTTATCAGATTTTTTTGCATGGGAAAGCAGGAGTAGACATCATGCATGCAACATGATCTCTTGTAAATCTATCACATGTACTGCTCTGCAGATAACAGCATCTAGAGACTTAAAAAAATATTCAGTTAAAATTTAAACCAAACTGAAAATTTGGAAACTCGCTGCAAGAGAAATGCTGTAAAGTATTAGATGTGTGATTTTTGTCAAAACAACATCCTCTAAACTCCGGTTCTCACTCTGTCTCACTGTATCCATTATAATCTAAAATCAAAAGCAATTGAACTGAAAACTAGTTTCAAAACAGAAAGAAAATGATTTAGCTTGATAATAGGATTATTTTAGTATCTGTAGATATTTTTTTTCTTGGTTTTCCTCCTAAACAGATTTCTAGTGCTGTGCAATTTCACTGAATCAGAAATGCTTTGCAAAGATCACATACTTCTCCTGTTCCTTTTCTGTGCTGTCTAGCATTACTCAGTGTTTCTTTGACCACAGGAAAATGGGATTATCATGTTGTCCATTGTGTGACTGTGTTCAGACTTGCAGCAAGCCAAACCAAAATCTTGCTAAAATTCCTCTGAATTTCAGGATGCTCTGGCTGGTTGTTGATGTGGGTCCTCGGAAGGAGCTCTGCCTTTGGTGGAGATGCCAGTGGGAGCCCTGGGGCTGGTTTCAGTACCAGTTTGGGGCGTATGTTGTGTTGATGGCTCAGTCTGTCTGGATAACCAGGCATAGGCTTGGAGGGGCTTTCAGAATTCTGCAGCAAGTGTTAAGCATGGCATAAGAAAATGTGCAGGTGGACCTCAAATAGGATGTGTTTACAAATATTTCCATGCTTGCTTGTCTTGCTCTCCTTAGCAGGTTTTCTCCCTGCTGGATGGCTTCTCCTGCAGAAAATAGTAGCCTTTTTTGGGCTACATCCCATGCTCCGTTGCCAAATTTCCTCTCTCTCCTTGATCCCTCTCATCTGTGCCCTTTCAGTCTGCTTAAAATAGTGAGTGAGAACCATTTTTATAACTTCTTATCTCCTTTGCCAGGATCACCAGACCATTCCAATTGTTTTTCTTAACCTCAGCCCAGTGTGAAAGCAAATTTCTGGGGAAGGTAAAGGAGCAGGAAACATTCTTCATGTCAAAACTGGCAGAGCATTGGAGTCTGTGCTCTTAGGTGTGTGTAGGGAGTGCATAACAGTACATCAATTTGACATACTTTGGCATACAAAACATCAAGGGACACAGCCCTCCCAGCTCCACTTCCAGGAAGGAAAAGGGAATCAGCTTTATATCTGTTGTCTCTATTGGAGGAAGCTCTGGTAGTTCATCTGTAAGCACCAGTGGATCTGCCTATGCCTTTAAAAAAAGCCCTGGCTGAGTTTTGTGAACCCTGCAGAAAATGGTGCTGTTGAGACGATATATTTGCCTCTGTCCTCAGTAGTTTTAATAAACTTTGCTTGGGTATATTAAATCAGATTTACCTTTGACTACAGTGTAAATGTGCCCTATGAAGTCTCCAGTTATTGGCTGAACAGAGGAAAAAATTCATTTAGAAGGTAAATGAGAAGACTGAAGATAAAGTTACAGAACAGGAGGGGAGTAAAAGTCTGAGGATGAAAGCAGGTAAAGAAAATGATTGGAAAATAAATTTTCTTGAAGGAAAGGAAAAGGAGGAGGGAGTAGAAAGTAAGGAGACTTATAAAAATATCATGAAAATGGTAGATAAATGAATCCAGTAATATAAAAGGTTAAAGAGACTGAAAGATATCTTGGGATCTAGAAGTAGCAGAAGGTAATTTAGAATGAGAAGCAAGCAGGAAATATCCCAGATGTGAATATTTTGCCAAAGTCAAAACAAATTTTAATTAAGCCTCTAATTTGTTATATAGGAGGGAAAGCTCTTACTTCTTGTTTCAGGGAAGGAATTAGACTATATCTATGCTATAAGCACACTGTAATACCAGTAATATTAGATTAATATTGTCATCTTGAGTGATTGTCAGCTACAAACCTTGCAGCCAAAAAACATGTCTGGGAATGATAGTAATAAGGGAGACAGACCCTAAAGTCAGGCTGAATTTTGAGAAACCCTGAGATTTGATATCTACAATACAACCCCTAAGCATTCACTGTATAAAATGAAGAGGCAATAATCATATCTAAGTTCTTGTACCACAACCATGGCATTTATAAGCTTATTCTGCATTACCCAGAAATCTCAGCATGAGGAATCAAGTGTACTAGTTTACTGTGGTCAGACTGGACTGGTTTAAACAGAGCTGGGGAAGTTAATGATCAAATGGCTCAGGTGGGTCTAGCAATAAGTAACTAGTTATGGAGAGAGGGACTGGACTGTGCTGCAGCCTCTGGAGCTGTGGTGGGGGCACAGGTCCTGGTGTTCCATGTGGATGGATGGTCTGCTGGGAGGGACTGCCCTAATCTGTTTCCCAGGTTGTTCGAACCAGTTCAAGAGCAGTAAAACAAGGTTATGTAATTGACATGTGATGTAGCCTAAAATAGTGCCTGCAAACATAGGCTGCTGTTGCTGGGCAGTTGTCAACTGCTTCAAAAAAAAAAAAAAAAAAAAGAACCACAACAACAGAAAAAAAAAAAGGCAACAAAAAATGCCCTCAACAAATGGACCTTCGAAATGAAAAGGCAGTTTCGATTTCCATTGACTAGCAGGATATTTATTTTTTTTAATTGCAAGAAGTAGAGGCTGCGTGAAAACTGAAATTTGAAAAGGGATTCATCGTCATACTTACCGTGCTGATTTAGCTGAGGGTACCTGCCTGCTGCAGATGGTGAAATAAAAAACTCAGGTATTTACAGTTTGTTTCTGGATAGTGTGATATGACTCCTGTCAAACAGGAAATCCTTTTCTGTGGATGGAAATTCGTTGTGGCCAGTCTTAGCAGCCTTTATAAAAAGGCCAATAGATGGTAAAAATAGTTTAGTTTTATTAATTGAAAGGGCTTATATGGATGCAGAGATAACACCCGTTTCACAGAACCTGTGAGGGGTTCAGAGCTGGTTGAGAGGAGAGCATCACATAGCTCAGTGAGCACAAACGAGAGGTTAGGATGTGCAGATGATGTGATTTCTTCTGTAGGAGGCAAAGCCCTTCATTAGGGCTATACTAGAAAGCTGAAAAACCTGGTGTTAAGTTCTGTTTGCTGACCAGATATTCTTGAGGCGAGAGACTTCCCTTAGAAAATCCTAGTGATTTTCAGCAGCATGTTTGTCTTTCCTCCAACAGGGAAAGTCTGGAGCTCAGGGTGGAAGGGATGCAGGGGCTGGGCTCGTGCAGTCTGACAGGCTAGTGGGTAAAGGGAAGGGACAGTGTTAAGCAATAACTGTTATTTTTTCCATAAGGCTTTTATATGTGTCATTGTTATTGTGGAGATAATCTTCCCAGTTGGGAAATGTGGAGAAACTAAGCTCTTATTCCAGCCCAGAAGCTGCAAAAGGGCTCGTAGCTCTTACATGCAGATCTGCAAGGCAGGGCTGGAGGTGGTTTCCAGCTCCTCTCTCCACAAACCCTGGAAGAGGGCTTGGCTTTCTGGCAGTCTGCAGGGAGAAGACAACTTTGCCTGCAATTTTCTGAGTCAAACTATTAATTCTCATTGTGGAGGAAGAAGGAAAATTGGGACGTTTTACAGGCACTTTTGATGTGCTTCAGTGAGACACTATTTTAAAAGCTGAGCTTTCTCAAACTACTTCTGCTTCGCTTGGTCCTCAGCTGCTGCTCCTGTTTTCTCACTCTCCTGTCCTTTTTGCGAGGCTTCCTCAATCACGTCTTTGTTTGGGGACCGAATGCACACTCCAGTTTCAGACATTGTACCCAAAGTGGATTTTGGACTTTTTCTTTCCCTTTCTCAGGAGGATGTTGTAGTGAGCATGTAGCTCTAGCAGAGGAAAAAAGAGTTGGCTGCTCAGGTGGAAGCAGGAAAGAACACGTGAAAGGCAGTGGTGCCACAGGAGAGGAGCTTGTCGTTAGGGGCACCCAAATGAGTGTGAGTCAACAACCTAATGCCATTGCCAAAAGCCAACTCTGGTCCGGGATTGCATTAGCAGGGCTGTTGTGTGCAAGATGCAGGAAATAACCATTTTATTGGCCTTAGTGATGGTGAAACTCAGCAAGAAAAATGCACCCTGTTTTATGAAAGGAGCTGGAGGAGAATAAGAGGAATGACGACAGATTTAGAAAACATGACCTATGAGGAAAGATTGAGAGGACTGGATTTGTTTAGTCTAGCAAAGAGATGGGGCACATAAATCTTTGCATAGGCAGGAGATTGTTGTGAGAAGGTGGTGATCTATTGCTCTCGATGTCTTAGGAGTGTGAACAGCTCTTTCACTTGCAAAATATTCCTGTTTGGGTGAAATGCAAAGGGGAAAAAACACAACTTCAAGAGTGGCTAATCACTAGCCTAATCCCACAGGGCTTGTAGGGAAGTTGCAGAACACCTTTCCTCAGAAGATTTTAATACAAATATAAAGAAAAGGAAAAACCTGCCTGAACTCTTAAGCTAGTCTTACCATGCTACCATGAGTGGGCTTGAATTAAGCCGTCTTTGGATCCTCTTCCAGCTCTGTGCCTTTTTTTCCTTACAAAATTTGACATTTGATCATAGTAGTTGCTATTTTAACAAGAGAGCAGAGATGTAGAATACTCATTAATGACTTGCAGATCCTGACTTAGACTTCAAAAAGCTTGGGGGGGTGGGGGGGAGAGGGTAGGGAATAATTTTTCTGAGGAAGAGAAAACACGTGGAATGTTTCAGAAATTTCTGTAATTTTCTAATTTTGCCATAGACAGAAACAGAAATAATACTGCCAAGAAATATCTATATCCTGTTCCTTTTGCAGCCCTACCTGTATGGAATTATGGCAGTCCTTGAAGACTGCAGCAGTACTCTGCACATGTGCATAAGTTTGTATGAGCACATCAGTTTTGGGGACTGGTGGCTCAGTCACTGTGGTAGAGTTTGAAAATGGGGAAAGGCACAACTTCTGCTGTAATCTCATTTTGGCAGTAATGCATAGGGCAAATAAAAGAAAATTTTTTTATTCCCTCCTTTACTGCTGAATTTTGCTTGTTCAAGAAAATGTGGTAAGAGGGAAGACTGAGTTTCATGAATATTTCCTTTTTGTTTTCTTTTGTGAGCCTATAAAAGACTCTAAAACTCTAAAATTAGAGTCTTTGGAGGTGAGAGAGTTAGAGACATTAAAGCATTTTTTCACGTACACTTGGATGTGTTATTCCGTGGTATGTAGTGGCACAATAACCTGGAAAATGCAAACTGCAAAATTCCTCTAGCTCTACTGCTAATAGGACAGATCTCACTTTCTTCTTAGTGCGTCACTCTGTGGTACCTGTTCATTATTTATTTTGGACAGAGAACTTCCCTCGCATCTTTTGTAACTGTGTTTTAGATGGAACCGAATTTAGCTCGTGTGAGTGTGCTGAATGATGGCATATGTAAAAATTGCTTTCATCTTAATGCATTTAGCACATGGGAGATGAGAATTCGGTGACTACTCTGTCACTTTCCAACCCACTTGTGGGTGATTGAACAGGATAAAAAGAACGAGTGGCTCAAGCTAAACACCAACTACACAAGCAAATCAATATATCTCTTGAAAGAGCTGGCGACTTAGCACCACAAAACCATCAGCCTCTTTTCTGGGCAGTCTCCATCACCTTATTGAGATCCTGAAGAGCCCTTGAGGTCTTGAGAGTGCTGCATCCATTTCAGACATACAGGTTTTTGGGTTGGTTCTGAAGTTGTAGGGCCTTAGTGAGGTGCATTCTGCATAAATGGGACATACTGACCCATTATCAAAGAAACATAGAATTTTAGAGGTTGGAATGAACATTAGAGATCATCTAGTCCCCATCCCACCAGACACCTTGAATCCTGTGCTCAGTTCTGGGCCCCTCAGCTCAGGAGGGACATTGAGGGGCTGGAGCAGGTCCAGAGAAGAGCAACGAGGCTGGTGAAGGGACTGGAGCACAAGTGCCATGAGGAGAGGCTGAGGGAGCTGGGGGTGTTCAGCCTGGAGAAGAGGAGGCTCAGGGGAGACCTTCTCACCCTCTGCAACTCCCTGACAGGAGGTTGGAGTCAGGTGGGGGTTGGTCTCTTCTCCCAGGCAACCAGCAGCAGGACAAGAGGGCACAGACTCAAGCTCTGCCAGGGGAGGGTTAGGTTGGAGATTAGGAAGAGATCTTTTACAGAGAGAGTGCTCAGGCATTGGAATGTGCTGCCCAGGGAGGTGGTGGATTCCCCATCCCTGGAGGTTTTCAAGCTGAGACTGGATGTGGCACTTAGTGCCATGGTCTAGTGACCATGGTAGGGTTGGACTCGATGGTCTTTGGAGGTCTTTTCCAACCGGGTTGATTCTATGGTTATGGAATATCCTGCTATTGTGGGAATATTTCTTATGACGCCACCTTGTGACAGCTTTTGAATCAAATAAACATTTCCACAGTATTCAAGAATGCAACCCAAGTCATTATCCTGGAGTATATAAATGTTAACCTCTTTTTATTAAACCCATTAGCTTTTTTTAAGCAGTCGTGAGAAATGTTGACTTAACAGGTGTACAGTTTCGTAGAGCAAACTGCCTTCAGGGTAGCTCTGCAATGGGGTTCATTTTGCAGTGTTAGAGCTGACTTGTCATATTAATAGCCTGCACCCGCCTGTGGAAGCCTAAAAATGGTATTGCAGTACTCTGTGATGTACAAAGGACATTGTGCGAGCACTCAGCGATTGTACCTGCATTCCTGGCAGAAAGTAACCATTTTTCCCCTCTCCCCACAAAAAAATGGGAGGATGCCAGAATTTGTAAGGGCATATAAACTACCTTTATGCTGTATATCATCATTTTAAATGCTTTCGTTGTCTCCTTGAGTGTCACTTTCATGCCGTCTGGCTGATAGTTCTTTAGGAGATGTGCTCAGGTTAGTATGAAGCAAAAACATAGCTAGGAATTAATTAGACTCTTTTTTTGTGTACCTGGTTTTGTATAGATCACCCAATCAAATAAACATTGTGTGATAAGCAGGTTTCCATTTTGCAATTAGCTGAGAAGGTTATCCTTTCCTTGATTAGCAGGCCTACTCACAGACCAGCTGATAGGTACTGGTGCTGTCAGTATGTTGTACACCTTGATTTTATGCCTGATTTAACTTAGTTATGAATTATTTTGTCTATGCTTTATTCTTTTTCATCTGTGTCACAGTGCTATGTTAGGAACCTCAGTAAAACCCTTTCTTTGGCCATCTGCTTGTTCTTTAACATCTAAAGCATCATCTAAATGATGATTCCTTTGTGATACTACAGTAACACTTTGCTTACGGGAATAAGATGGGTTTTCTTTGTGTGAGATGCTCAGTGAAGAGGTTCAAGAAACAGCCCAAGCTTCAGCTCACTGTCTAAATAGATAGCATTGGGTAAGGGTGAAGGGTAGTCCAGTGCAGAGCCAGAAAATGACTTACCTGACATTTTAAGGCAAATTCCTGAAAGAGTCTAAACCAGAAGCCAGGTCTCCTGTGTCCCATGAATATCCTCTCTATCATTCCCTGGGAAGTATATGTGTATTGTGGAAAATATCTTGGCAGCCATATTTTATACCTCCTGTCTCACAGCAGCTCCGTGCCCTTGTCGAGCTGCATCTTTGCTCCCTCTCCCCACATGTATTGGCTCTTTCAGTGCAGCTCTGCCTGAGCTTTCCCTCCCTCCCTGCAGCTGCTGCTCCCTTTGGTCATTGGCATCAACTTTACCATTATTTGCACAGCTTTTGGGTTTCTGCATGTTTGTTCTGGCCACCCCAGATCCCTGTGTGCCACCTCTGGATCAAGGCAGCTAAAATAATCTTCTTCCCTTGATTCTGCTGTCATGCTACACCAACCCCTTGTGGCTTCCTTTATTCTTCCACATCAGATCTGAGCACCAAGCTTTGAAAAGTCCACGTGGTAGTGCCCTTGCCTGAGACACTGCATCCTTTGGCTCCACCTGTGTTCCTCCCCTGGAGTCTCCAAGTTGTCACACGTCAGCCTCTTTATTCCCTTCTGCTAAATGTTGTGTGCTAAATACCTGCTGTCTCTTCAGGAGTGCTTCTGTGGGGCTTTACAGAAAGGAAATAATACAGTTGTGATTTAAGCCTGTTTTGGTAACACATTCAGAAACCTTCTGCTGTGTAGAAGGTAGCTGATGAAATCAGCAATCAGGCACATGGTGAGCTGGTTGAAGAGAGAGGAATATATTGGCAAAGCTAAATGTTGTGTGCTAAATACCTGCTGTCTCTTCAGGAGTGCTTCTGTGGGGCTTTACAGAAAGGAAATAATACAGTTGTGATTTAAGCCTGTTTTGGTAACACATTCAGAAACCTTCTGCTGTGTAGAAGGTAGCTGATGAAATCAGCAATCAGGCACATGGTGAGCTGGTTGAAGAGAGAGGAATATATTGGCAAAGTTAACCTCTGCTGTGCATTTCTGGTTTATGTCCTGAACTTCTTGAGCATGACAATGAACCAAAACTCAGGCTGAGGGAGTTGGGGCTGTTCAGCCTGGAGAAGAGAAGGTTGTGTGGAGACCTCAGAGCACCTTCCAGGAGCTGAAGGGGCTCCAGGGAAGCTGCAGAGGGATCTGTGTTAGGAGCTGCAGGGACAGGACAAGGGGCAATGGGCACAAATTGAAGGAGGGGAAATTTAGGTTAGATCTTAGGCAGACGTTTTTTCCTGTGAGAGTGGTGAGACACTGTGCCAGGTTGCCCAGGGAGGCTGTGGCTGCCCCAACCCTGGCAGTGTTCAAAACCAGTTTGGCTGAAGCCTTGAGCAACCTGCTCTGGTGGGAGGTGTCCCTGCCCATGGCAGGGGTTGGGGCTGGATAATCTCTGAGGTCCATTCCAACCCCTAAAATTCTATGATTCTATGAACTTAGAGTTGTCAGACTGCTCTGTGATACAGCACACTGAAGAAGATTTGAAAGAGCTCAAACCAACAATTTGTTTTTCACTGAAAGAAAAATTCCAGTATTGTTAAGGAAAAAAAAGTAATGAGATCTCTCTTGAGAGTGACACACCAAAACTCTTTCCTGAATTAAAAAGAAGAGATGCTCATAGTAAAGACCCATGACAACTCCCCAAGATTATTTGGGTAGTATAAAGAATGAAGTTTGAAATGTCTTCATTAATAAGACTCTCAAAATGGACTGCGAAACAGCAGAGAGGAACAAATTGGAATTATGTAAATGCAGCCTCTAATAATGCATTTGTTTTTTTGGTTCATTCAGGACAGCACAATTACCTGTGTGCGGGAAGGAATGACTGCATAATTGATAAGATTCGGAGGAAGAACTGCCCAGCCTGTCGATTACAGAAATGTCTGCAAGCTGGAATGAATTTAGGAGGTAAGCAGAATATTAATAGTTTGGTCTCTTAATTTGATTAGGTGAAAACATTGGAAATGTGCAGCCTTTTTATAGTTCTGGCAGCTGCAGAGTCTCCAAAGTTTAAGGTGGAATTATCCTGAAGAAGTGCTTGATAGCTAATAAACTCTATTGTCATTCTAAATCAGGTTTGGGAGATATGTATTTTATGGCTCAGAAAAAAGAAAAGTGGGTGTTTTATGATGACAGTAATTTTAGTGGAATATCATAAGCTAAAAGTGTGAAGGTTTCAAGTACTGCATGGCTTTTTTTTTTTTTGTCTTTTTTTTGGGATGAATACCCAAAAACATTTTGCACCATCACGAAAGCAAATTCACACATAGTGAAACCTTTCAACTTTTTTTGTGGCTTCTTTGGCATTTACATTGATTTATTTCTGCAACAGTTTAGATATGCAATGGTGTTGATGATGTTACTTCATCATTCATATACCAACAACACAAAGGCAAAAAGTTATCATGTTAATTATCAAAAGTATTTTGATAACAATCTGAAGACAAAACTTATAATAGTTTTTCTGTTGTTTTAATTCTCCAATTGCAATATCTACACTTTTCTGGCCGTGCTTCAGTGAGCATCATGTTTCAAGTCATCATCTGAGGAAATGGTATTACAAATCCCTTTTCCCCACCACTCTGATGTTTATTACGTGGTCTGTGAACAGGAGTTTGGATATTGCTGCAGGTCCTTTCCCTGATGCATAGAGTGACCGTTCCCTGAAGAGTGTTTTCGCTGTACAGAAAATTACAACATGGTCACATTAATTCCTCCTGGTATCATTTCCTATCACAATTTGCCTTTTATCCTCCTGGACCTATTCTCCTAGCAGCTGAGTTTAATTCTACAGACAGATTTAGCTGCTTGTCTTTCATAGGTTATATGCAAAATCCTGGTTCCTGCCTGCTGCCTGGTACCTTTTTCTGCTTCCCAGACTTCTTTTTCTGTCTTGTCTCCTGGCAGAAATACTCAAACAAACCACACCTTATTTTTTCAGGGAGAGTAGCCCTGTTAAGATCCCTCTCAACCCCTTTCCCAATTTTGAGATACTACATTGCCCCTTATTTCTTTTTCCCAAGGGAAAACGGAGCCAGATTGTGGAATGCTGGGGGAAGTGATGATTTTTCCTTGGGTTTGATCTGTGCTATTGAATCCAGCAAGGGAAACAGAATGCACCTTTGCTTGATGAAACAGGAGCTCCATGGTAGCAGCTCCTTCATCCCCAAAAACGGTGCTGAAAATATGTGTGGAGCAGGAAGGTCAGTTCTCTGGAGTGCTGGAAATGTTGCTGCATCCCAGTGGCAGCTGGTGTGGATGTGCCTGTGCAGTGCAGGTGAAGCTCCTGCAAGCTCTATATGTGCTTAGCAGTCCAGCAAAACATAGGGCTGCCTTCAGACTCCATAGCCTTCTGAAACAGCAGCACAAGACACTTCACCTGCAGTGTCATGAGTTCATCATGGTGATGTCCTGGTGGTTTTCAGGGGACGTGTTCATGTAGTGTCCCCTGCAAGGAAGCAAGGCAGGAGGGAAACTTTGCCAAAGGGAGGTGCTTTGGGGTTTGGTTTGTTTTATAACTTGGATGGAATGCTGTAAATGAGGAATGCATTGAAAAGTGTTCCGTTGTGTGGGAGATTGGTAGACTGCTAGAAATTTTAATTAGTGGTGTGCGTTTAATGCTGTTTTGGGCCCCTCATTAAAAGAAAGAAAGACATTGAGGTGCTGGAGCATGAACAGAGAAGGGCAACAGAGCTGGGGAAGAGTCTGGAGCTCAAGTGCCATGAGGAGAGGCTGAGGGAGCTGGGGGTGTTCAGCCTGGAGAAGAGGAGGCTCAGGGGAGACCTTCTCACCCTCTGCAACTCCCTGACAGGAGGTTGGAGTCAGGTGGGGGTTGGTCTCTTCTCCCAGGCAACCAGCAGCAGGACAAGAGAGCACAGACTCAAGCTCTGCCAGGGGAGGTTTGGGTTGGATATTAGAAAGAGATTTTTTCCAGAGAGAGTGCTCAGACATTGGAATGTACTGCCCAGGGAGGTGGTGGATTCCCCATCCCTGGAGGTTTTCAAGCTGAGACTGGATGTGGCACTTAGTGCCATAGTCTTGGACGTCTCTTCCAACCTGGTTGATTCTGTGATTCATGTGATCAGGCTAGTTTTGCCAAGAATATACATTACTCCAATGAAAATGGGCTTTTACCTGTTTCTATCTTGGACTTAGATGCAAAATGGGCAACTATTTTATTAGGCAGTATGATCAGTAAGGAGCTGCAGAAAAATGAATTTATAAATGCAATTTTGTTAAGTCCTTTTTGCAGCATAGTACTCTCTCAAGCTATGTCACACTGCACAGTGCTGTGCTCTTTGTGCAGTAGATCTAAGATAAGCAAAGGGAAGCAAAATGTAAACACAAACCCTAAACTGTATCAGAGGTACTGATGGCTTTGGCTCATGAGAAACACAGTAAGATGATATGCAAAAGGGTCATCAGCATAGCTCAGGGCTGAAATGTGTACAAGTCCCTGAAGCCATGGACATTTATTTTCTACTTGTACATAACTATGATGTTTTATCCTCTCATCTAAATAAAAAAGACCCAACAAACAGCAAACCTCCAGTTGATGTAGAAGAATTGTTGCTCTAGGGAATGAAGTCCTGTCTTCCACAGGCTGGAAAAGACTTTGACTGTCCTTTGCCACCCTCCCCATGTACAGGTGGGGTGAAAGACCTCAAGCTGCCACCCACCCAACTCCTCCCACTTCCTGAAACAAGAGGTTTATGAAGCAAATGTTGTAATTTGGCAGTTTGAGACTGTCTTCCTACTGTCACTGAAGATACTCATCTCTGTCATGGAAAACTGGAAATGGGAAATAGTGTTGCCATGTTTCCTGCAGCACAGTTTTGCACAATCTCCAATTGATCTGCTGATCTTTTTTTCTCAGTTTGGGTTGATTTTTTCCTTTTGCTTATATTCTTTCTCAATATTTTTATAATGGTGAAACAGAATGCTTTCATTTGCTCTGTCAAAGCCTTACAGGTTTGTTTTGATGGCATACCTTCTACTTCCCAGCATGCTGCAGGTTTTTTTCTTAATTAGAAAAAAAATATGATTTTGATATGTGGCAGCATGCCATGATTAAGCACCTTGTAAAAAAACACGTGTAATTCAGTGATACAGAATACACCTTTTCACGAATGCTCAGCCAAAATAATTTGGCACTTTTTATTGTTTACCTCCTCCTTTTGTTTGTTGAAAGACTGGAGCATTTTCCAAGTTTTTATATCCTCTAATAATCTTTAGAAAATTGTTCATCAAGTCAGCAAATAATTTACCTAATTATGTTATTTTCTCATTTTTCAGTTTTGATTTTACAAGAAGCATCTGCAACCTGTAATTTCTGCAAAGCTGAAGTTGCCAAGGAGCACGTTCAGTCATTCTCATTTCTAGGAAGTGTGTGTGTGTACTGCAGGCAGACATGTCCCTTCAGCAAGGAACACTCCAAAACTTTTTTGGGAATTGTGTTTTGTTTGTTGTTTTGTTTTATTTTTCTTTTATTTTTATAACTCAGTGACATATGCTAGGCTTAATTATTGGAAGAAATTCAGAGTGAGCAACTGCTCTATGAAGGTACGCTGGCCCATTTTTGTTTTATGCTCTTTTCAAGATTCTGTAATTAATTTTCAGTTAATTATGGACCGGAATTACTGCATGAACTGGGAAGTTTCTTCCAGCATAGGCTGTGATGGGTTTTGGCGAAGCTTTCGCAGGAGACGTTTTCCTTTGAGTCCCACCTGGTGCTGCTGTGCCTCAGTTGTGTGTCTGTCCCCATGGCAGCACTGAGGGAGGTCAGGATTAGACCTCCCCAGTCCCACACTGGTGCTCAGAGTGGTGTCTTGTGTCAGCACCAGCTGCATCCTGTAAGGCAGCAGTCCCTGGGATCTGTGCTGCTCTGCACCAGTGGTGGCACAGAGCCTCCTGGTGTCACTCCTGCTGTGTGCCACGCTGGGCTGAGACCTGGAGAGTGGCAATGTTTTAGATGGTGTCACTTGAGGAGAGCAGCATCCCCTTTCATTGCCAGATGGGGGTTTTGCCTCTCTGATGTGACCTAGTGACCAGGCATCCCTCCCTCTTGCGCTGCGTGATCAAAGTTCTCTCCTCCACCATGTGATGTGCCATATGTGCTTAGGGGGCAAAAAAAGTGTGGAAAGGTCAGTAGCATGTAGGACTGTAATCCTTTCCTGCCTCGGCTTCCATGTGAAACCCTGCTAAGACTTACCAGCACTGGTCTCCCACCATAGTGAGGAGCAGCTTGCTGAAGGACCCTTTAGATCTCAGAGGGGCATAAAATAGATTTTTACCTTGCAAATGACATAGTTCATCATTCTGTCTGCAAAGGCTGCCTGTGAAATCTGATTCTTGGGTCTGCATACATTTACATATGGAAGATACTTCATGCACAAGATGCTGGGTGTGATTAGTAGTCTTTACTTGCACATTCCCTTATATTTTTGTGCATTTCAATAATCTGAAAAATAGGTTAATTGAGAGAAAAATCAGTAATAAGACCTAGTGCTTCACCTTTTTGCCCAGCATTTTATTTTCTGTTTAATAACTCACACTAGTAGGGATTTAAAACTGCAGTATTATTTTTAGTTATTGGAGCTTATGTGGTTTATATTATCAGTGTTCCTATCTTTTTGAAAAAAAAAAAAAAAGAAAGCAATAGGCAGGCAAGGAAGAGAAAAAATCTGAGTATTAGATAACTGAAAACTAAGAAAAACTTAAATACAGAACTAATGTATCCTCTTGGTTTTCTTTAAAAATTTCTATTAACCAGGATTTCATAAATCTTAAATGAAAATAAACCCCTGTGTGTAAGACACAAGTGCATCGAGGTATATGTGTGGTTAACTCTTACTTTTGTTTAAACTTTAACTGCAAAGTATTTTGAAATGTCCTTAATGCATTTTTATTTGCATTTATTATGTAGTATTTTCCTTTGAGGGCATCTTGTCACTATTATTATTAACTTGAGCATTCAGCTGGGTTTGTGTCAGTTCTTCCAAGAGACTTTTACCAATCTCAGCAGTATATTTGTTATTTGTGGGTTTTCTGAAGCAAAACCTCATGTTTTCAATTTTTCTTGCATTTTAGCAAGAAAGACTTAAGTCCTGCTGTTGATGATCTTGTTGGAAACAATTTTTTCAACAATTAACTTCTTCTACTTTTGTGTCCATCTTCCTTCACATATACTGCCCTTACCCTGCCCTTGATGTGACCCTCTCACTTTGCAATTTGAACCATCCTCATGAATGGGATGCTGAGATTGGCTATTAGGGAAAATCTCTTCACTGAAAGATCTGGCAAGCATTGGAACAGGCTGCCTAGGGAAGGGTGGAACCACCATCCCTGCAAGGATTCAAAAAGCATGTAGATCTGGTGCTTAGAGACATGGGTTAGTGGTGGGCATGGCAGTGTTGGGTTAATGGTTGGCTTTGATGATCTTAAAGGTCTTTTCCAACCTAAATGATTCTTAATTTCTATGACTATTGCAGATAACTATGAGAACAGCCATCTGCTGCAAGTATTAAGAAACTACCTGTGAATGATGATTAAAATTGCAGAATTATGAAGAGGGCTGGAAATGTAAGAGTAGTCTCTTGGGCATTGACTAAAAGCAATATTGAAAGTGTGTCCTTGTACTTGGTGTTTCGCCGATGATTTTGTTTCATATGTGAAGGCAGCTCAGGAAGACACACTGCAGTAGAACAGAAGCACACAGCTCTCATCCAGCAATCCTTGATCAAACCCTTAGTCAGGTTCATGCTTTGTTTTTTCAAGTTTTCCTGGTTTCAGCTCTGCCTCCTGCAAGCTGCCAGCAACATTTGTCTTTCACAGAGTCAACCATAGAATAATAGAATCAACCAGGTTGGAATAGATCTCAAAGATCATCGAGTCCAACCCTACGGGAACAGCCTTTCAGGCTTTTGGCACTGGGCTACTGAACTCCAGACTTTCCTGGTTTCTCTGCTGGACTCTTCATCGTACCATTCATGGCATAACACCCTTGGTTGCAGCCTCACGAAGGAGCTGCAGCTTTCCTGGGCTCCTGCTGGAGTAGGTGTCCCAGCCTGGCTCATGCCACGTGGCAGTACTGAGCGTGCAGGGTCTGTGGGGTGTTGTCTGGTTTTGCCAGTATACAGCACTCCTTGTACAGACTCAGAGGTCATTCTTTCCACAGCAGTTCGTGTTCTATACATGGTGCCTTGCTTTGGTTCAAAACACAAGGTGGAGAAGGGGTGATTGCAGTTATCTGAGAGAAAGGTTTAGGTGCTTCCGGAAGAGTCCAAAACTGTCTTCCACTGTTGTGCTGTTTGTTGGGTGATATGACTGAGACACAGCAGTGGCTCTTGCTTGGATGCTTTCTGCCCTGTGCAGTGCCCATTAGCTTTTAAGCTTTTCTGTCAGTTGTTAGGGCTCCAGCTCTCACCTCCAGCATGCACTCAAGGTGGATGACGTTTGTTGCCTCTTGACTGCCCAGGATCAAGGCCAACACCCCTATTTTTCTTCTCTGTAGGATATTTAAATTTAACAACCTGTATTCTTGAGGATTAAAAAAGAATCATTATTTGCCTTTGTTGCTCATACAGATGCATAAAAGCAACAACCCCATAACACTTCTGTTCATTGCTTTGCCTCACTGTGCTGGAGTAGACCAGAGTGCTTCAGCATTTCCAAAATTCCTTACATGCAGCTCTTGGTGACGCTTTGTTTTTTCCTGAATCACCAGATTATCATGCTTCCTTCCACAGTGCTGTAAGTTCATATCCTTTTTGCTCTTCCCCACAGTAAAAGTGTAGTCCTTGCCATGAAACCCTGCCTGTGTCTCCTGTTCCTCTTTCCAGAGCTGCTGGTTGTCACCAGAACCTTTCTGAAACCTCCCCCTTTGGTCTGTGGTGGTGCATTTTCATTATTCACTTCCCTGTCATTTTGAGATGGTGGAGGAGCAGGAGGAACTTGACATTTTAGCTTCTGCCAAACCATTGCTTCAGAGAGTTTCCACCTGAGTAAGAGGGCATGAAAATTTACCTTGCTATGCTTGACACAACCTTGGCCAAAGTATGGTGGGCTCACTATGCTGAATTGTGGATTTTGTTTAAACCCTTGTTCATTGCCTGCTAGTGTGCTGTGGACCAATTAAAAGGAGCCTGGAGTAGAGCAATGAGTGTGATCAGTAGCCTAAAACTTGACTTGTAGGGACAGATTAAGTTACTTGGTATTGTTTAGTCAAAAAAAGGCTGGAGGGAGGGAGAGTTGAAGAGGAGGGCAATGAGTTTTGCTTTGTCAATAAGCATTCATAGAAAAGGAAGGTGATCTGCTTTCCATGTCTGTGGAAAGCAAGACAAGTCATGAGCATCAAGAAAGATGCAAGTGAGGAAATGGGGAAAGTATCTGTTTCAGTAAGGCCAGGAGAACACTAAAATAGATATTCTGGGGAAGATTTGGAATCTGGGATTGGCATCTTAAAGATCAGATAAGACAAACCTTTGTCAGAAGTGACAAGGGTACAGTTGTCTCTGGTCTGAGCAAGGGGATGGATCATGCAACTGTCCCAGGTCTCTTCCAGACTATGATTTATATCAGGTAAGTGGAGTTAAGCTAGATAATGTGTGCTCTTTCTTCTGACATTGTGTTGCTCTTTTGATTCTCTGCTGCTTTGGCACTTATAGTGGGTAGGCCCTGGCTGCACACCAGGCACCCACCAAGGCCATTCTCTCAACGCCCTCTGCAAAATGGACAGGGGAGAGAAAATATAATGAAAGGTTCATGGGTTATGATAAGGACCAGGAGAGATCACTCACTGAGTACCATCACGAGCAAAACAGACTCAACTTGGGAAATGAAGTGATTTTACTACTAACAAGATCAGAGAAGGATAACGAGAAAATAAAGAAGACCTTAAAAGCATGTTCCCCCACCCCTCCCTCCTTCCCAGCTCTACCTCCTCCCCATCAGCGACTCAGGGATACAGGAGTGGGGGCTAAGGTCAGTTCATCACACCTTGTTTCCACCACTGCTCTCAGGGAAAGGAGTTGTTTCCCTGGCCTACAGTTCTCCACAAGCTACTGCAGAATGGGTCACTCTGCACAGGGTGCAGTCCAGTCCCCCAGGGACAGCTCCAGTGTGGGTCCCCCACAGGATAACAAGTCCTTCCAAGAACTCTGCTCTGGCATGAGTCTTCTCTCTCCATGGATCTGCACACTCTTTAGCATGAAGTGGAAGTGTGAGCACTCAGGATGTGGAATAAGAGGTGCTGTGGCAGAGTTTGCTCATCAACACATTTGAAAACCTCTGAAAAGCTTGTTGAGGATCTATGTCTCCAATGTAAGTATGGAGAGGAAATTTTATACACAGTAAATGTCTACAGGATTGTATCAGGGGCAATCAAGATGTCTTCATGTTCGAGATGGAGGGCACATAAATCATGGAACAGACTTAGCATTGGGTATCAACCCAAATAAAAGCAAGAGAGAAGACTTGGATGAGGAACACCTGCAGAAGGTTGGAAGGGAATGGGTGTCTTGGGAGGAAGGTTGTTGCTTGGCACAAGGCAGAAACCGGTGATCCTAGCCAAGAGTATTCAGTCTGGTACAGTGGAAGATTTCAAAATCTGTTCTCCGAAGTTTCCTTAACTTTATTTTTAGTCAGAATATTACCAAAGCTCATAGTTCAAGCTGCTGATATTTCATTGCTACAGGTGTCTTAGAGTTGTAGGTGACAAATACTGGAGTTTGTGCCTTTCTATTCACATCCATTTTACTGCTAGTCTTTACATCTGTTTGATGAATTGTCAAAACCACTGATGCATTTAGTAGACAAGGCTTAGCTGAAAAATGATTGAATTTGCCATACATTTGAAAAATGAATAAATAATCAGTAAAAAATGAGTTTTGGGCGCATCTGAAAAGAACTGATTAAGATGGGCTTTCATAAACATGATAATTTTCTTTTGTAAGCTTTTTTTAAGGCTTTGTTTATTGGGTGATTTAAATATTTAGTAAATACATTTCTTTTGAAATTAATGAAGAAGTACAAGAGGGAGTTTTATGTACCAAAAACGTTAGCTGTGAGATTGTGTTGTGTCAGTTTGGGATTTTATATGAAATATTCGTGGGGGAAATTTTCATACTTTAGCCATTTCTCATTAAAAAGCTTTATCAAAACCAGCTTGATTTGATTTTAACAGGAAACCACTAATTGGCATTTGGTGAAAGTTGTTCCCACACAGGGAGGAGTACCCCTATGAAACTGTTATTTTTCATTTAATTATCACTTTGAGGATTGCTGAGAAACAAGCAAATGTGTTAGACATTTTCCCTGACAACCTAAATATTCCTGTAAAATGCACTTTGGATCTCAGCTTTCTTTTGTCACTTTCGCTATCTCTTCATGAAAGCTTAGCCTGAAGCTCAACACTGCTAAGGGGATTAATTCCCTCTGTCTCTTCCTGAAGTGGAGGATGTATCTCTCATCTCTTCTTGAAGTTGTCCATTGTGGAAGTATCTCCTGTGTCCCTTGATAACCTATTCTGTTTTTTCACATCAGATCTTTACATTTAGAAAGGTTTGCTTAACATCTAAACTGACTCTTCCTTCCTGAAATTTCATACCACGTGCCTGAAGAAAGGTGTATGCAGACTAGAGACTGCCCAAGGAAGAACAAGGATAATAAGCTTAGGAGAAAAAGAATACATAGATCTGTAAGGAAGAGTCGAAGAAACTCATTTTATTTTGGTGTAGAAGGGAGAAGCATATTAAGAAGGCCTCGATAGCAGTCTTTCAATTCAAGAAGTGGTGTAAAAGGGGACAGAAATCATAGAATCATAGAATCAGCTGGGTTGGAAAAGACCTCAAAGATCATGAAGTCCAACCCTACCGTGGTTACTAGACCATGGCACTAAGTGCCACATCCAGTCTCAGCTTGAAAACCTCCAGGGATGGTGAATCTACCGCCTCCCTGGGCAGTACATTCCAATGCCTGAGCACTCTCTCTCCCTAAAAAATCTCTTCCTAACATCCAACCTAACCCTCCCCTGGCAGAGCTTGAGTCTGTGCCCTCTTGTCCTGCTGCTGGTTGCCTAGGAGAAGAGACCAACCCCCACCTGACTCCAACCTCCTGTCAGGGAGTTGCAGAGTTCTATATGGCCACTGGGGGAATGATGAAATCAATTTTACTGCAGAAAAAAAATGGTGCAATGTTGGAGATGTTGGGAGAAGACTGAGTGGCTAGATGTTGGAGGAACATGGGGGAATATTGTGGAATTCCCTTTATTGGAGATTAATGACATACAGAGTTGTGCAAAGTACAGTTGATCCTGCTCAAGGCAATAGGATAAACTGCTTCAGATATTTTGTTCCTGTGCTTTACAGTCCTGTGCTGGAGCAGCATTGCACTGCATCATATATTAGAATATGTTCCAAACTAAACAAAGTGCAAACATTTCTGAAATTACCCTATTAGTAAGCAAAATAATAAGCAGGAAATATTTACCTAGTTACAGTCAGTTTTATTAGTAGTTTAAATCCAACTAGAATAAAGAACCAAAATACTTTGAAGTGAACACAACAAAAATAGTCTACAATTACATGGATTAAAATGTACATTATAAGCTCTTTTTCATCTGTCCTGTACCTCCCTGTTTGGTATTCCAAATGGGAACCAAGGAGAATTATTACATTAATGGATGGGCCGAGATCTTTGTAGGGTGTGCCCAGCAGCAAATAAAATGTGACATTCCCACAGATCAAACTTCATGCACGTTTATTCCTTGTCTTTAAACTGTCCAATCCTGTCAGATTAAAGTGTTACTTATTAATTAGTAAGCAGTTGTGAATTATGCTGGCAATGCCAAACGATGTCGTTGTTTCAGTTGTGCCTGTCATTTCAGTCTACATTGGATTTGAGCTCATTCTCCAGTAAAAGCTCTCTGCTGCTGGTGGAGGATAAGAAAATAGGAAATCTTCGTTGCTTTGTTAATTAGACTACTGATTCCACAGGCTCAACAGCAAGTGATAGCATTTTTTATCACTTTCTATCTCCTCTGGGTCACAGCTGTCAGAAACAGATTTTAAAATCTATTTTGCTATGTGAAGCCAGGACCTTTGTTTTCTTCCTTACCAGCTGCAGTTTTCCTTTTTTTGCATATTTAGACAGACTACTTGGTCTCTTCAGCATATCCCAAGTCATAGAATCATAGAATTTAAGGGTTGGAATGGACCTTAGAGATCTTCTAGGCCCAAACCCTGCCCTGGGCAGGGACACCTCCCACCAGAGCAGGTTGCTCAAGGCTCAGCCAACCTGGCTGTGAACACTGCAAGGTTTAACACTCAGGGTCATGTTTAGAGGTTCTTCATTTGCTACAGCTCTCCCTGAAAATCAGTGGTTTGATTCCAACAGGGGATAATAGGTTTTATGAAGCTTTAGGGTCCTGTCTTGATTGTTGTGGTTTTGGTTGTTTTGGGGTTTTTTTGCTTCCTGAAGAAAAAAGTGTGTGTGCCTGAATGCACTTTGTGGGCAAATAGGATGATGCTGTAACATCTCATTTTTGTTACTGCTTTTCACTTTATTCCATGCATATGTCTCTGTATGTATATATCTCTATATGTGTGTATGGAGTCTGTATTATTGTCTAGAAATTTCTCAGCAAAATCTCATTCCCATTGTGCTAGACACTTAAGTGAAAAAATGTCTGTACCAAGATAGCTCAAAATTTTCATATATGTCAAGATACAACAGATTTGGGGGAAGGGAAACACTATTTGTGGTAGCAGTAAAATAGCTAATGAGAACAGATGTCAGCTCACTGAAGTAAGTGAGGCAAAGTCACCAGGCAAACATGATGAAAAGATTCAGAGGAGGAAAAAGTGGCGTTTTGATGGAACATTTATCTATACAAAGGTGGAAACGAGCAACAAAGTGCATATGCTTGGTGAGGGCTCAGAGAATAGTCTACCCAAAAGCTGTTAGAGCTGCCTGGAGGGGAGAATTGACAGCTTGCACCTTTGGTGACTGTGGTGCACCAAGGTGCTGCAGGTTTCCTTGGAGAGGAGAAGCAGGTGGCATGGAGGGGTGTGCAGGAAAGCCCTGAAGCATTTGGCGTGGGGTGGAAGGGAGAAAGTTGACACCTGTTGATGTTGGGAAGGAGGTGGTGGTTGTAGTTTGAGCAGAGCTGGAGTGCTGAAGTTGGAACCTGAATTAAATCGTAATATTTAGGGAGTTTTATCTGCTACTGCGTGTTTCGTTCTTTGGCATTTCTGAGTCCCATTTTTTTAACAGTAATGCTGATGAAAATTACTAATTTTGAGCCTATAAAAAATTGTTATCAGCTGTGTGGACTCCATAACTTAATTTTACTCATTCAGAGGTGGCTTAGTTGGTTTTGCAGTTGGTATTGCAGTGAGAGAGCAAATGTGGAAAACAGCTTCTAAAGACCAACTCAGAGTATACACTGCTCAGAGTTTGTATTTAATCTTCGGTTGTTGGTTTCTGTGGGAGTTACCAAACCAGTTGAGCTACAGCGCTGGCATGAAGCCAAATGAAAAATACAGTTTTCTTCACTGTAAACATGACTGTCAAGTAGTAATGTTTTTCTCAGCTTCATTTTAAAGGCATTATAATGGAAGAAAATGAAAGTAAAACACGTTTTTGTGCCAGTCTGATATGTGAAAGAATGTTATTTCTTTTTTTCTTTTAATGAAAAACTCTAGGAGAATAGAACATACAGAATTATGTCTTAAGTATGTAATCACTTATCTGTGTTGTTAGATACTTGATGGAGTTGGTAAACCAATACATTTTTTTATCCTGATGTAGTTATGGTGAGAATGCATTTTTTTTTGTTGCCTCTGCAAGCACAAAAGATATGTAAAGTTCTTTATTTTTAGTCCTGTTTTGATAACGGAAAAAAATAGTGCCTGATAATGAATAATAACAACAAACACTAATCTCTATCCACTCCTTCAGGCTTCTTTTGAAACTGTTTTCAATGGCCAGTAGCTCTGTTCACTCATCATCAGATATTCTGCTCAACTTGGCCATCCTTGCTTTGCTTTTTGGGTTTATTTTGTTGAAAACTCTGTAACTTCAGCTTTGCCTTTCTAAGATAAATGCGAAGTATATAACATATTTTGTGACAGAAAAGTAAGAAATAGGATTGGAAGGGACTTTTTGAAAGATCTTCTCATCTGTCCTGTCTGTTGAGACACAATAAGCTGCAATGAAACCTTTCCTGACAGATATTTGTATTGCCACTTCCTTATAACCTCAAGTGACAGCTACTCCTATGTAACCTGTGCTCATGCTTTTGATAATTAGGAGGTTTTTAAATGTATGAGGCTAGTTGAACAGGAGAATTTTAAATTTTATTAGGCCAGCACATTTTTATTTGCATGTTCAACCCTTTTATTAGAAAATTCAACCTCCCTCACTTGGTCTGGATGTTTGAAGGCACGGAGAAATTAAGAGAATGTTGAAAACAGACATACCTCCTGTAAGGGAGTGAATAAATTAATTTCCTTTACCTAATTTTCTCAGCTCTTTGAAGAAAAGGTGAGGAACGTTACACGGAGATCTCTGAAGTTCTCTGTAGATCACTTGAGGGATGTTGGTGCTGAGATCAGCCAGAAAGATCCTTCAAAGTGTGGTGGAAACAACATCAAACTGATGCTCAGATTTTGGACTCACTCTTCAGTGCAGTACATGCTGCAACAGTAATGAATTGTGTTCAGGTTTTAAGATGATAGTCAAGGAGCAACGCTTCGACCTTCAAGATCTTGTGTATGAGTAGTAGTAGCATCACTGTTTTCTGTAGCAATGTTTACCCTAATAAATAAATTTTTCTGTTGGATCTTGGGATGAACCAGTTCCTCAGAGTTCAAGGTACTGTCCCAGCAAGGAAGTGTTGAAAACAACAGGCTATTGTTGCACTTGGGCGTGCATTGTCCTGGTCCCTGGGCGTCTGTATCCTGCCTCGCTCGTTCCCAGCTGCTGGCTCTGGGCAGGCAGCCCTAATGTCAAGGAAACAGTAAAATACTCATGGCTGCTGTCACCAGCAATGGTCTGAGGGCACCAGCAGCTCTGCTGTTGAGGTTGGGTTCTTAAAATACGGATTTTAAGGAGTTTGTAGAAGAGCCATAAGGTAGTTCTGTGAGTCTTATTGAGGAGTTTTCTGCACCGTAATAAGAAACACATGGAGAAAGCCTTGAAAACTCCCCAGGAGGCAGTGGCATGGCATGCTGAGTTGGAGTGGAAGTGAAAATTTTGATGGTGGAGAAGAGAGGAGGGGTGAGATGGTTGTTTGCAAGAAAGGATCCTGAAACTTCAGAAAAGGCACTGTATTTAAGAAAGTATGAGTGAAGGGAATTGATGGTAGGGGAAAAAACTCAAGGAGGTAGACTTGGGAACGAGCATGGGCTAAGAAGGATGTTTGCAGTAGTAGTTCAAGTAGAGCTGAGATAGGCTTGCATTTACTGATGGCAGTAAAGGAAATGTTGTAATAATCAAGAGACACAAAACAAAAGTCCAGACAAGGGTTTTAGCTGTGTACAGATAGAGAAGAAAGACTATATTTGAGAGATGTTACTCTGAAAGAGCTGTGAACATTTAAATTTAGTTCATTATTTATTGATTTTAAAGGTTATTTTTGTTACGTTTTCCTATCGTGAACAGGGTTGTGATGGTTTGGTTCTTTGTGGGGGTTTTCTTGAACTGAATTTTCTTGATTTTTATTTCCCATTTTTTCCTCATGTTACCAGATTATTTTTCTGGGGCAGGAGCAGAGCTTTCTGCTGGCTTATGTATCTCTGCTTTGCATGGCAAAGTTGGGAAGGCAACCCACAGAGAAGGGCTGGCATCTCTGCCAGAAAAGGGAAATAAATGAAAAGGGAAGGCAAATCATCAGAGAAATGTTGATAGTGATGAGAAAGGTCTTGTATGAGGCTCAGTCCTTTTTCTTTAACTGTGTAAATATTATTTTAGAATTACTCAAAAGAAGAGGATGAAGCTCTTAGGGAAGTATGGAAGTATCAAAGCAGCAAAGAATTATCTTATGGAAGTGGGAAAGCAGCAAAAACAAAGGGATTTGACTAGCTTGGCATGATAAAAATGGATTGCCTGCATCTTAAGTTGAGGCAAAAGCTTAGGAGGTCTCTGGGTCTGCTAAATTTGGGTAGATTTCTTTGGATGACCAAATGCAACGGAGAACATGAACTGCAGTCTTGTAGGTGATAAGTGATTCATTTAAGCTACAAAACAAATACAGTTCTGAAATGTCTAGTTGGCACCAAGCCGAGTAACTCGGATGTTTTATGCATGTCTGTATGGAGACAGATAGTGGACATTCTGTCACATATAAAAACATCCAATAAAGCAAAGAAAATTGTAGAATTTTAGAGGTTGGAATGGAGCTTAGAGATCATCTAGTCCCAATCCTCTGCCCTGGGCAGGGACACCTCCCACCAGAGCAGATTGCTCAAGGCTCATCCAACCTGGCTGTGAACACTGCCAGGGTTGGGGCAGCCACAGCCGCCCTGGGCAACCTGTGCCAGTGTCTCACCACCCTCACAGGGAAAAACATTTTCCTTATGTCTAGCCTAATTTTCCCTTACTCAACTGGAAAAAAAAAAAGAGCCTATCGGTTCATCTTGGTCCTTTTTCCAGTGTGATGATGCTGCAAGCCGTGAGATATTTATTCAGGTCCGGCACCTGTTTCACTTGAGAACTCTGAGTTTATACTTCTCCTTCCATCATCTATAAAACCAGGGTTTTGCTGGCTTTCAGTACTGACTTGCTTCTTGTGCTGCTCATCTTCACAGCCCGGAAGTCAAAAAAGCTGGGGAAGTTGAAAGGGATGCACGAGGAGCAGCCCCAGCAGCGGCAGCAGCCACCGCCCCAGAGCCCCGAGGAGGGGACGACGTACATCGCACCCGTGACAGAGCCCTCTGTAAACACAGCACTTGTTCCCCACATGTCTGCTATCTCACCAGCACTTACTCCCTCTCCTGTCAAGATCCTTGAAAGCATTGAACCGGAGATCGTGTACGCAGGATACGACAGTTCGAAGCCAGACACAGCAGAGTACCTGCTGTCCACCTTAAACCGCCTGGCCGGCAAGCAGATGATTCAGGTGGTGAAGTGGGCAAAGATACTTCCAGGTATGACCATGCATCATTTCGTGAAATGTCTCTTCAATGCTTTTTAGCTTAATGAACTATTTGCTTGACAAATTGTGTCTTTAATCTATGGACTGTGGTGGAAAAAACCCTCATGGAGGTGGGAGATGAACATCTGCGAGAAGATGGTTGGAGTTTGTTTGACTCATGTAGTGTTGGTTTCAGATATCTGTGATGGGTATTTTAAAAGCTTCCATTCTGAATAGCCTCTTAAGAAGAAAATATGTTTTGAGTCATAGAATTTTTGGAGTTAGAATTAGACCTTAGAGATTATCTAGTCCCAACCCCTGCCCTGGGCAGGGACACCTCCCACCACACCAGACTGCTCAAGGCTTCATCCAACCTGGCCTTGAACACTGCTAGGCTTGGGGCTTCTGCTACCTCCCTGGGCAACCTGGGACAGTGTCTCACCACCATCACAGGGAAAACTTCTTCCTAATATCTAACCTAAATTTCCATCTTTCAATTTGTGCCCATTGCCCCTTGTCCTGTCCCTGCAGCTCCTAACACAGATCCCTCTGCAGCTTCCCTGGAGCCCCTTCAGCTCCTGGAAGGTGCTCTGAGGTCTCCACTCAACCTTCTCTTCTCCAGGCTGAACGGCCCCAACTCCCTCAGCCTGTCCTCACAGGGGAGGTGCTCCAATCCTCTTAGCAACTTTGTGGCCTCCTGTGGATTTGTTCCAACACTTCCATGTCCTCCTCACACTGAGGGCACCAGGACCCTTGTAGCTCATAGATATTTTCTGATTTGTTCTCTAGGATTCAGAAACTTGCCTCTCGAGGACCAAATTACTTTAATTCAGTATTCATGGATGTGTCTGTCATCGTTTGCCTTGAGTTGGAGGTCATACAAACACACAAACAGCCAGTTCCTCTATTTTGCTCCAGACCTGATCTTCGATGAGTAAGTATTCCATAATGGCTTTTTCCAGTGCATGCTGAAAGGATTACTCTGTCTCTATTTGGTTTTCAGATGTATCTACAGTCTGGGAAAAATGCAGCTAATTCTGTCTTAAAAACTAGTTTAATTTTTTATTTTTTCATTGACTGACTTTGTAATTGACAAAGCTTTGGTACTGCCATTCACTCCTCCTTGTGTATGTGGATGTATTCTCAAACTAGGACCATCATACTGGCTTGAAATACAACTGATACAGGACCAAGTTTTATAGAAAAGAAAATTTTTTGGTATCTGCTGGAGCTTGGAAAAAATATCTAACTTCTAGGAACTGAGACTGTTTAAATTACTGGGGATTTTCAGAACAGTCAGATAATGGTGCTTTTGTTAACAATATACAGCTGTTCAATGTGTTTTCTTGACAGTCTTAATTACCCTTCTTTGCAACCATGAAAGAAGCCGAAATGTTTTTTCAGTAATGAAACATAACTTCTTTTATGATGCATTCAGACAAAAAGGCGGATCAACCATTCCATCTGAGGATGTGTGTTCCTTCATATTTTGTGTTTTAGTGCTCTGCTTTTGATGACTATAATTTAATTTCTCTTCCATTCTCCTAGTGTTTATTCCAAGACAGTAAAGTTGAAATCTAAGTGAATACAGAGGCAGTCAAACAGGGGTCGCATCACTTGCTTATCCCAGAAGGTTGGGGGTTTTTCTAATGGCAAAAATGACACATAATCAATAGGATATGGGTGCTCTTGAAGAAAAAAAAAAACAAAACAGGAAAAGAATTAACAAAAAAAGAACTTACCACTCAATTTCCTGAACCATTATGAAATCTTTTTCTTGGAGAAGATGCTTTGTTGCTGTCCATCTTAATAGTCTGTCTTTGATTTAGGAATTCCTAAATAATTAATGAGTATGAGATTGGTCCCAAAGCAGTGAGCTATATCAAAGGAGAATTGTTTAGTTCGGGGCTTTTTTTTTAAGAGGGGGAACTGGTGATTCACTGCATGTGGTTGAAAATGTAATGTCAGCCATTTTCCTTGTTGAAAGCACCTCCATTATGACTTGGACGTTAGAGAATTATCAGAGAGAAAAAAAGGTATCTGTAGCTAAAGCTCAGTGAAAATGTGGACTTTGAAGAGTTTGGTTCTCCTGGGGAAAGGTAGACTAAAAGTTCAAATACAAAAGCAGCTTTCCCTCATCTGAAGAAAGTCAGTCAGGGGGTCAAAATTTATTGGACAGGGAAATCAATCCTGCTTGCAAATAAAAGTGTGTGTGCTTTGCTAGCATTTGTGATACTGCAGCTAGAAGCAACTTCCAGAAATCAAGATCAATGGTGAATTTTATGCTGCAAGCCTTGAAGGTAGGTGCCTGCAGAGTTATATTGAGGTCGAGGTTGGAATCCAATTGGAAAAAGGGAATGCAGTGTCATCATGGACTGCAAAATTAAAACATCTCAAACCAGATATGGATGTAAGATAGTGGTTTGGTCTTCTGCGTATTTAGCAATGCACTCATTACAGAGCTATCAAAAGCAGTTGTTTCTACATCGACAAAAATAAATGACCATGAGCTGTAAGAGGCTCAGGAGCTTTTGAAGTAGCTAATCAGGGCAAGAAATGTTTTTGGAGGTAAAAGCGTAAGAGCTGAGTGTTTACTTCAAAACAGTAATGGACACAGCTTTGAAACAGGAGAGGTTTTCTCACTTTGCTTGTGTTTCATACTTAATGTGAATCATGGCAGTTCCCAGTTTTTCACATTGCCACTCAGGATGGTAGTTGAGACTGCATTTGGCTGTCCAGCAAAGGAAGTTGTTGAGAAACTGCAGAGAGCTGGTGGAGGTTGGCCAAGGTGGTCTGGAGCTGGCTGGGACAGTAAAGGACATGGGCTCATGCAGCCAGGAGAAGAGCATGATGAGTGCAATGGGGATTTAATTGCAGCCTTCAGGTTCCTGATTAGTTGTTGTAGAAAAGATGAGGTCAGGCTCTTCATGGAGGTGCTCAGTGGAAGAATGAGTGTTTGTAATTGCAAGTTTAGAACAACAGAGTGTCTGCTGGGCAGCAGGAGATGTTTCATAATGAGATGGTAAAATAGCAGAGCAGGTGCCCAGAGAGACCTTGGAGTCTCTGTCTTAGATGATGTCCAAGCCTTCACTGAGCAAAACCCCAAGCAACCTGCTCCAACTTTGATGTTAGCCCTGCTGTGATCAGGGGATTGGACCTTAGACCTCCAGAGGTCCTTCCCAAACTCAATTATTCTGTGTTTCTAAGTTCAAGAGATACAGTGCTTTTCCCAACACTTTGAGGTGAGGTCAGAGATGAATTACTGGAGTTGTACAAGTTGGCCAATACAGTTCAGTGTAGAAACCATTCAGAGAAGCACAAGACATAATACATATTTCTGTTTGTGAAGTGCGTTGAAACTTTGCTCTGGAACTGCTAAAGGCTGGACTTACCTTTACTTTTTGACTTTTGACTACCATGGAGATGTAGTGTGTAGTTTTAAGCACTGTGCTACAAGGTTTATCAGACCACCTTAAGGTGCAACTTTTTTGAGTGTTTTGCTGCCCTTGACATTTTAGGACATGCATTGATTGACACAGAATGAAAGGGAGATATTTTACAATGACTTGAGAGACTTATATTTCTGTTATCACCTGGCCATGATTTTCTTGGTATTTCTTCATATTGTGTCTGGTGAGGTCATTTTCCGTCTCTATGCAAAGAAAAATTCAGAATGTCCCTCACCAGTAGCATGCAATCAGTGCCCCAGAGGGTTCAGCACTTTTCTTCAATGAACAGTTAAAAAAGAGTGAAAGTCTCAGTTGGCATTACCAGAATTATGTGGCTTTGTTTTACATTAAATGAATTTTCCGTTGACTCTTTACTGCTGTGAATCAAAGGAAGTTGTAATGTTTCTGGAAGGCCATGATATATGATCTTGTTTGCTTCCTTGCTCTGAAGGCCTGTAAACAAGGCAAATAACAAACGAGGAGCTCTGCTGTTAATAGCTGTTAAATGTGACTGTGATTGTATACATACAGTGCACAGTGCCTCCCTCCTCATACGTGCTTTGAGTTCCTCTTAGGCTTATGGAAGGCTGGAAGTATTTGTCCTCCTTCGTTTAGTCGTGCTGCATATCTAATTAAGTGTACTGTTTGTCTTTATTTATTCCATTGATTTAATTGGGCTTAAGTAAACATGAAGATGTCAACAGAGGGATGAGGAAAAATGGCTGCTCAGCCTGTTCCAGAAATGCCTAAAAACAGCTTGAAAAGAGGTATAAAATAGACCAGTGTATTTAATGTTGTGTTTATGTAACTCATGGCACCTGTGGTTTTCTTAATCCAGTTCTTCTGTAGCTTAGGAGCTGCCATCAAAACTAATATTCCGTAGACATAGCTGTGGTTTTAATTCAGAGTAAAGCTTTAAGACTGTCATATACATGACACCACGTAATTCCTACTGCAGGTAAACACTCCCAAAGAATGACTGGTGCCTATGTAATAACACTCAAAAGGTGTTGCAATTACATTCTTAAGGCTGTGCAAACTCAAATTGAAGAAGTTGCAAAATTCCAAAATTAAGGTGGTCCATGAAATCGTAGTTTAAGCCCCTTGGGTATGTGCTTTGAAGGCTGTATCCATAACCACATCTTTAACTTATGCTATCCCATAATATTTTCCCCATGTGGCTCCTTTGATCAGGTTGGATGAGATGTAAGGATGGTACAGGATTATGTAGTGAGAGAGTGTTGGAGTTTTCCTTCATTTGTTGCTGTTGAGGAAGCCTTACCTTAAATGGATCTAGGGATTTGGGAGAACAGAGAGATATTAATGGGAAGATTTTCTTAAGACATGGCAAAAGACTGTCCCTAATTCAAGCCCTAAGCTCTGAGACATTTCAGGTTCCCGTTGCAAAGGTAACAGAAATCCCACAGAAAAAAAATGTCTATTGTTTATTTAACTTGAGGGAGAGAGAAAATTTGTCTTTGAGACTTAACCAAAGACTTTAGCTGAAGTTTTCTAATCTAATTCAACCTGAGGCAGGCACATGCATGGGCAATTTAAATCCAGAGCATTAAATGGGTAAAATTGCACACAGTTGAAAGCAGGAAACTGAGTAGTGCTGCCTGGAATGGGTGCAAGAACAAAGTGAGGGATGTAGTAAAACACAATGCTTTATAACACTAGCTTGTTTTCAGGGATTCTGACTGGAACTATGCAAAATGAACTGTTTACTACAGGGAACAGCCTAAAACATGATTTTTAACATGTGGTCCTGGAAGGTAGGGAAATTAGTTGCAAATTCCATTGGTCTTTCCCTTACTAGATGAATTAATCATAGAACTAATAGCTAAAATGACTCTCTGGCCGTGGCCTTTAACGTTTTTGAAACGAGGTGGTGTGACAGTTCACATCTAGAAGAAATCTGATGAGCCCAATCTTTCAATAGTAGGAGTCTGTCTTTGCAGAGCAGTAGTCAGATGCCTAAATTCCAGAGAAAAGCAAGGGATGCTCCTTCTTGCTCACGTTTTAACGGGCTCAGGCAGTTGCTGTCCCGCCGGCTAGTGGTGGCAACGTCCCAGGTATCTGCTTCCACCCATACATTAAGTCAGGGCATTGGCTGGCAACCTTTCAGAGGCTCAGGAAGAAATAAAAAGCATTTACGAGTGCAGCACTGCCAACAGAAACCCAGCAGGAGCCAAGACATGGAATGGCAGAGATCCTCAGTGCTCACTCACACAACGTGGGAAACCAGTGGGAGCGGTGGACATGGACTGCCTTTGGGCCTGTGACTTGTGCTCCTGGTACATCTCCTCCTCCCAGCTGGAAGCCAGAAAGTGCATCTCTCATGGCAAGCTGCACTGCTTAGCCATTCCTAAGGAAAAGGGATGGTGGCCTCTTATTTCTTGGTCAAAAACCCAACTGATGGCATTGCCCTGCTCCTCTTCGGCATGCTTTCTCCTTTGCTTTCTGCTGGCTTAAAAAACCCAGAGGGGCAGCCTGACCCGGGTGTTCTCCACAGATCTTGATTTATCTTTTAAGTTTTACACAGTCTCTTTGTAGATTTCTGAATCCTTGGGGACTTGTGAAGAGAATGAGATGCCAAAATAATGTACTATTTTTAGCAAATTTACCCAAATTACCTTATTTACCATTCCAGCCTTGTCTAGCTGTAAAATAGCAATGCTGTGGGATACTGAAGGAGTTCAGGAAAGCTGAGACACATCGTGTTGTGATGCTTTAGTACATTAAAGTACAGCATCAATATTTCAACAGTATTTTGCAAATGCACTGAATGACTAATGTGCTGTATGTTTTCCTGCTCCTTTGATTTTTCTTGGTTTGTCATCTGCAGCATAAAGAATAAATCACAGGTGCATAAGTGTGCAGGTTCTGAATTTCCTGGCCTTTGTACTTTATTCTGTCATTGGTTTTTTACCCTAGTCAAGGTCTTGAGGGTTTGCCTGATAGAAACAGCACTAGGCATTCCTTAAGGTATCCAAAATTATTGAAGTGAACTTGAAAAAGCAAGTCTTAAAACTGGAGCCAGTTTTCACAAGCATTTGGATCAGGATGTCTTTTTTCAGCTTCTGAAATTACTGTATTACATCATACACAGCTCAGACCTTACATTAAAAGGGTTTCAGTAGAGGCTGCAGTTTAATGAATATTATGTAGAAAGCATTAAAAGCAGAATATAGCAATTGATGTATTGGTTGGTGGTTTTGATAAGGTGAAGCTTCAGGCTATGGATTTTGAATGCAGAAGTGGCTGTCAGAGAATCATAGAGTTTTAGGGGTTGGAATGGACCTTAGGGAAAATCTAGTCTCAACCCCCTGCCCTGGGCAGGGACACCTCCCACCAGAGCAGGTTGCTCAAGGATTTGGTTGGTTTCTGGGCTGTAAGCTCACACTGCAGCTCATGTCCTTTCATTCTTTCCATTTCAGGCCACTTTTATAGTTTGCAGTGCAGTATGGATGGTGTTTCCTTTATCAAATTCAATCATCTCCAGATAATTTGAAATAATACAAACTATATGTATAATGAAGTTGAACAAACTAACAAAGTTTGTTACTTTAAAGTGCATGATTTAACTTCCAGTGAAATAAAAATATAGTATTGCAATCATCTCTCATGCTCTGCCTTTGATAATTGCCCCCAGTGTGAAGTTTTAAAATTTAAAAGCAGACAGAGGTTGATACTAGCAATAGAGGAAAAATAGAGAATACATTTTGCAAATGAGAAGGTTGATGTAGTGCAAATGAGGTAGAGAGAGGCAGGAAAACCAGCTTCAGTATGTGGGGATTTCTGTGAAGTTTCTGTGCTGGTGTTGTCATGGGATGTGGATGGGCAGGGGATTCTGTAACACTGAGCCAAGTCATAAAATTAACTGAAGAATGAAGACGTAGCTCAACAGAATAGCTAAGATTTTATTTAAAATCTGTGTTTAATGATTATGTTTATTTTATTAGTAAATAACATGCTATTTGCCTTTTCATTTTGTTCCTAATATCCTCTCATAACATGTTTGTGGAAGCTGGGACCAGTAGGATTTGGTGTTGAATAAGGCAGTGCAAGGATGCAGAGCCTCTCTGTGCCCTTTCAGTGCTGAAGCCTGTAAGTCTTCCTGGTATTCTGATTTCTATGGTAACAGTAGGAAGATAAACGTAATAAAATAAGCTGAATATTTAAGAACACCATTTTTTTTAACCTTATGTACCTCTAGGGTTGAAGGGGATGATTACTTAGACCGTGTGTGAATGGTGCTAAAGCTGATAAGTAACTTATTTTATTGTTTGAATGATTCCTTTTTCACTTTCATGTTTTGCAGGTTGGTAGCTGTTAACCCTTTTGGCTTTTTTGCAATCCAAATTTTGTTAATCCTGTAGTTGCTAAATTTAGGTACATTTTTGTAATCTCTCTCATCTGGCAATCTCCAAATCCATCATTTTTAATTACTGCTGCCACAAGGATTGTTGATAAGAGTTGTCAATGTTCATTCTTGGCTAATAAATTGTCTGTGTGATCGTTGATCTCGTTAAAAGGCATGATTTTTGCTTGCATATATTACATGCAAACTGTCAGTGCAGTGAGAAGTTAATATCTTTATCAATAATTTTTTTATCTATGTTGTTACTGTTATTTACTTTTCCATAAAATGTGGCTCAGTTGCCACCCAGAGAAGCACCTGAAAGGATTTTGTTTCATACCCAGCCCACGACAGTGCAGAGACAGAAGGAAATTTTGAAAAACTGCTGTTATACCTGTGCCTAACAGATGTAGTATGCTTCAGCTAGATTTTTCCAAGCTTCATTTTGTTTTTTCCTTCTAAACAGGTCATTGGTTGGGCAAAGCAATAGATTTGTTTTCTTTGCCTGAATTTCTGAAGGCTCTGCCTTTTAATGCCTCTATCTCTAAACTCTTCTTACATTTCTAGAGTGTTTTGGTTCAGACTGTGAAACTGTAAGGGAAAACAGGAGATAAAGTAGTTTTAATGAGGTCTGTAAGGATGTGGAAACTGTCAGAAGAAAGGTCCATCTAGCACAGTTTCTCATCCTTTAAATTGGCCATTTGAAAAGAAAGCTTAAGATCAGGACAAGGGTAAAATGGTATTTCTTCTTTTTCCTGTTTCAGCAGTCAGTGATGTAGGTACTTTCTGAAAGTGAGATTGCATTGGGCCAGTTGTGTTTAATAACCCTTCTGTGTGTTTCTTCTGCGAATTTCCATAATACCTCTTTGAATACATTTATAATCTTGACATCTCAAATGTTCTGTGGCAGTCACTTCTGCAATTTAATTATGCAGATTTGTTTGTTGGAGATGGTGGCTGATAATTTAATGGAGTGCCACTTCATTCCTGTGTTTGTAGTAATAGTGGGTAGAATCCTCCTCGTCCTATCTCTGCCATTTGCCACTTAGATCTCTATCAAGTCCTATCATTTCTTCTGTGAGCTGAAGAATCAGCTAGTTAATTTTCTCTCCCCTTGTATATCAGTTGTTTGCTACCCCTGACCATTCTCATCTCCTCCCTCCATGCTTTTCCTAGCCCGTTGTATTAATTTTGGGAGAAGACCACGCTGACCAAGTGGATGCAGTAGCAAAATGATGATTTCTGTCTTGCCCTTGACTCTTCTCTCACATCCTCACTTTCTGTGGCCACAAAGCAAACATTTTCAAAAGGCAGAAGCCCCAAAAACCTGTCCCAAGTGACACCTAGTTATCTCTATTGTGTGATGTATGTTAATTGTGCCAGTTATTTTGTATATATGGTGGGGGATGCTCAGACTGGCTGCATTGTTCAATTAGTGATTTTCACCTTCCATTTTCTCAGGCAGCCAAACAGACTTGCAGGATTTTTCAGCAGTCTTTCCCAGGCAGCTCTGTCACTTCCATAGGTCTGATTATTTTTTTTTGCAGATGATGTATGAGTACAGTTCTCAGCACAGAGCTCTGTGAGACTTCCCTGCTAACCTCCATTAGCTGTGAGAGATGTCCATTTGTTATTACCCTCGGCCTCCTATTTTTAAGCTGCTGATAATCCATGAAGAGACCTCTTCCTTATCCCCTAAGCTCTCTTTAAGAGCTTTCAGGAGATCTCTTTAATAGCTTTAAAACCCAACCTTGCCACGATTGCATCCCTGCATAGCTCCTGATGCGAAGCAGTGTGCAGGAGGTCCTAGAGCAGTAATTACCCATGCTGGCATGCTGACAGACAGTATTAGAGCCCATACCCAAGCTGCATGCCCCAGTTTCCTTTGTGTTGAAACCAGGGCAGAGGAGAGGAGGAGGAGGAGGAGGAGAGGGTTGGTGTTTGCTTAGGTCTCACCCCATATGGCCGTGGGATGCAGCTAGACCTGCCATGTGCAAAGCATTTCCGTCGTACAGACGTTGCCTGTATCCACTAGAACACACTTGTGCTCTCATCAGAGTGCTCTCACAATTCGGGAGACATGACCTCTCTTTGCCAAAGTTGTGCTGACTTTCTTCCCTCACAGCATATTTATTTATCTATTCATGCTCCTCTTGTAATCGTTTTGCTAGATATAGAAACGAGAGTTACTAACCTCTGGTCTCTTGAGTGCTCCCTTCCCACTCTCAGACCTGTTTTAAGAAATCAGTCACGTTTGTCACCTTCCACAACTTTTATAAGGGCAATTTAAGCAATAAGCTGCACAGCACAGTTAGGAGTTCAGCAGTTCCGTATTTAAGTTGCTTTACAGCTCATGGATGGATGCCATCTGCTCTTTGTGATTTATTACTATTCATTTTGCTGTTGGTTGGGTTGTGTTTTTTTTCTTTCTAAACCCTCTTCTACTCACACAATCTGAAACTAGTTCTCACATTCACTGAAAAGGGAGGCTCCAGCGCAGAGCCTTCCTGGGTTCCTCTGTGGAAGGCACTGGTGCAAAGATTTTGCTTAACTTTTCTCATCTTTCTCGAACACTTCTTTTTCATTTTGGTCATCAGTTGGCCCAATGGATGTTCTGGCAGGTTTCCATGTGTTCGAAAGGATTTGACCATTAGTTTTTATGACTTGCCCAATGATTTTACTTTTAACAGGGCACAATTATGCTCTCTTAATATTGTCTCAGCACAACTCTGGGACATCCACAAGCCTTTTGGGAGGGTGTCTTTCCCCTCCTCTCAAGATCCTTGGCAGGAAGGGTTGGGATAGAGGTTTGTTCCTTGCAAGTGTCTGTCTGAACGTGCTGCTTTAATCTTTCTGCACATCAATGAGCGGTTTGCTGTTGTCTCCAAATGCCTTTCACGTGCCTAGTGCTTTCTTTTGCTACTTTCTCTGTGGAGTTAAATATGATTAAAAGGAAAATTAGGAAGTTGTTTTTCCAAACCGGTGTGAGAGGAAGGTTGACTTCCAGAAAATGCCAAGTTTTGCATGTGAGTGTGAGCAAAGTCTTGATTTTTGAGGCATTGTTGAAGTAAGAGGAGAATTGCTGCTGCGTGTGGAATAGAGCAGTAATTTTGTTGATGAACCACTGCAAGTGACAATGAGCCCTGACAGAATGGGTGTATTAAACAATACCTGTTGGGCATCTTTTCTGGCTGGCAATACCTTTCTCTGATGAACTTTCTAAAAGAGAGTATTTATTGTCATGTGTATATTATCATCACTTATTATTGAATGTGGTATTGAAAAAAAGTATTTTTGGTAAAGGCATAATTATGTATTTTCTCATTTAAACTGTGTTTTGTCTCTTTTGAAATGCAAATGTGAACCAAAAGAGAGTATTTGGTATCAGCATTCTGCTAACTGCATAATTAACTGTTAATACCAGCAGATACTTGGGGTTTTTTGCTATTGATGTGCTTGGGATTTTAGGGTTATGTAACTGGGTGATTATTAAGTTGGATTTTAGCACAAGTTTTCTGTTAGTGATTGGGAGCTGAAGCACTCCTTTGGCAATCATTATCCATGGAATGGTGCCAATTCCTTGGTTGATAGGCGTGTTACAGGAAGATACTTTGCTGAAACTTTTAAAGCAGCTCTAAATTTCTTAGCATCAGTTATCTGGGATGGTATTCTCTAGGACCACCATGAGGATTTTCTTGGGAGAAAACAAATTGTCAGACTTGACTCCTTTTCAGTTTAAAATTGCCACATTGAGTTTTAAAACTGCCAATTGCCTGGGTGGCTAAAGCCAGAAGTACCAGCTGATGTCTGTAGATCTGTTTTAAAGTGAAATGATCTTCCTTGTCAGATTGTCAGTGTTCAGAACTGGTGGTGCTCAGTCCAGTCCCAGTTTTGTCCTGGGTTTGGCAGCTCCTTCTGCCAAGGTCATTGCTGTAGTGGCAGTGCCCCCAGCTATGCACCCCTCATTCTGCAGCATCCCTGTCACCTGGAAAGAAGCTTGTGGGGTGAAATGTATTACTTTGATAGTGGTGGGTTAGCACATTCTTGTGGCAGAGTTGGTGGGGAAGGATCATTCCTGAAGTATTTCTCTTGCAGCAACTTTTAGAGCAGCAACCAGTGGCTGTGATGTCACCTGGCTGAGATCCACCATTGCTGGTGTATAGGCAGCAGGGTGGTCATCTGGGGCTGTCACCTCTAGGTTAAAACTTCCCTGGATAAACTGCCTAAGTCCCAACCTCTCTTTGTCCATGGCACCTTATACAGCTGCAGGGTAATAGTTGAATTCTCTATCCCTTGCTGCTTAGGAAGAGCACCTACTGCCTCACCAGGAGGACAGGTTGCTGGTGGTGCCAGGGATGGGGAATTTATTTCTGATGGCTTACTGACAAGTTGTAGGGCAAATGGGCACAACCCAAATTTCTCTCCAGTAGAAACCCTTAACAAAACTGCCATGAATTTCAGCAGTATTGAGTGCCCAGATTCAAGGCAACAGCTATTTTTGCCTTCCTGGAAGGTGATGACTCTTAAGTTTTACCTTAAGAGTTGAAGGCAATGTGTTGAAAGGAGTATGTTTTATCTCTTTCTGCTGTGGCTTGCAGAGTAAGCAGAGATTAGAAAGTGCTGAATAAGAAAGAAGTACCAAATGAAAAGTCATAATTGAATTTTGCCTGAATTCTGCATGTATTTTGGCTTGGATTTTGATCAGTGCAATAACTTAATGATGCTGCTCTGGTACTGCTGACTTTGGTTGCCTTTATAATGGCTTGAGGATGGTCAGCAGGTGTCTGGGTACAATCCATTGAGCCAAGGGATGCACAGTGTTTCCCAGTGTTGCTGCACACACAGCAGTGAGGGATTGCCCCTTTGCATGGAAGAATTGGTTCAGTTTCATGCTTGGTACTGTCATTCTGTTGCCACTGTTAGAGCTGTTGAAGTAAAATAATCCCTCAAGAAACAGCAAATTGTTGTTACAGTAATATATTTATCTTTCTTTCCCAAAGAACCTCAAAACCTTTTCCAGTCAAGAAAGCCCTTCTAAGGCAGGTGAGATAATTCAGACCAAGGGCTTTTCTGATTAGATGGTTTGAGCAGCTGAACAAGGGATTCTATGATCCCATGTCCCTGGTCTTTTTCCCTCTTTATCCACAGCATCCTTGCCTTGCCCTCAGAGTCTCTGGTGATGTTTCACTCCTCTGTCTGCCAAGTTCAAACTAACTTCTTCTGGCATGGGAGGACTCATACCTTGTTTTCTGAAGTTTCCAAAGAGGTTTTGACCTTCAAGATTTTGGCAAGTTTTCTTGTTGGGTTGCATTTGTTTGATTGTTTATTTGTTTTGGTTTTGTTACAGCTTAATGTGCTTTCTGAATTTCCCTGAAATCAATTTAAATGATGGACAACCTTCAATGGATACAAGTTTTAAGGATTCTTGGTTATAAAATTGGAAAAGGCTCTTACAGTGGTAAAAAGTGTAAAATCAGGAAACACAAAGAATATCTTTGACATCAGACTTTTGTTGCACATCTTGCTTGGTCTTCTCCTAAGTCTTTTCTGATCTGCAGGGGCCAAGGGACTAAGCTGCATGTTTGTTCTTCTGAGGTTCTGTGAAAGGGAATGCTTTGGCCCATTTTTTCTTGGGATTATCAGCAAGCCACTTGAGCACTGATGGAACCTCAACATACACATCACAGCTTTCCCTGTATTCATTTCCCTGTCTAATTTGGGAAGATGCCTTGTGCTGCAGCTTTGCGTAGTATCCATGAGAAAGTAAATAAAACATGGTATCAGGTTTGGTTTGGGGCTGAGTTTTGTCTGTCAGTGAATATTTCTTGATGTGTGGGTTCCTCTCTTTGGTTACGGTCAGTTGAGTTGCAGTTTCCATCCTCAGCAAGATTTATGTTACTAGACTTTATGATGACTTCATAAAAGACAAGTTACTTATTCATAAAAAGCTGTTTCTGTTCATCATGCCTGTAGTTTCACAGTTTTGATGTGGCTGTTTGGTTTCTCTGGAGATCACTTAAGGGTATTAATGAGATATATGACTGGTTTGGTATTTAAGATGCCTTGTCTTAAATAGTTTCTTCAAGCCATCCCTCCTCTCCTGGTGTGACTGCTGAAATTGTACAGATTTGTTGGATTTGGGTGGCTCATCCCTTGGTGATGTGAGTCATCACTTCTGTTTCAGCCATGTGCTCAAGCCACTCACCTCTGTGTAAAAGGATGAGAACAGGAGGATCTGGGTTGGTTTGCCATGTTTTCATCCACAAAAGTAGCTCTGCATAGCTAGATCTTGAGAATGAGATAGACTGAGGTGCTGGGCCAGTACTGCAGGGCTTGTTTCCATGCGGCCTGCCCATGGAAGGAAGGTTGGAGATCTGGAGTCAATTTTGGGAACAAGGATAGCAGAGATGAGAGAGTTGAGGTCACAGGGATGACATAGGGTGAGAGGGAAGTCCCATATCAAGTATGGAGAAAGATAAGACCAGGCAAAGTACCAGGGAGTTTCTCAACTAAGAGCATGTTTGCTGTGGTTCATGGAGAGAAATGCAATGGCAGGAACAAAACTTCTTGTCCCACTGAGATGGTGGAGGTGCCTTGGAGGGATTTAGAATCATAGAATCGTAAAATCGAACAGGTTGGAAGAGACCTCCAAGATCATTGAGTCCAACCCTACCATGGTTACTAGACCATGGCACTAAGTGCCACATCCAGTCTCAGCTGGAAAACCTCCAGGGATGGGGAATCCACCACCTCCCTGGGCAGCACATTCCAATGCCTGAGCACACTCTCTGTAAAAAATCTCTTCCTGGCAGAAATGCTTACCTTGTCTCCTCCTGAGGAAAAGGAGGAAAATGCAGCAGCTGTTCAGTTCCAGTAGGGATGTGGTGACCAGTTACCACAAGGTTCCCATGGTCAAAGAGTCTGTGCAGGAGCAGATGGGAACTGGGCAGAGCATTTGCTGGGGCCAATGGGCTGGTGGCAGCCTCTGCCTGTCTGCAGGGCTGTGGCTGCAGGAAAGGTCAGGCAGAATGTGAGCTGGGCATTAAATTAAGCCTGTAAGGAGACACTCAGGGAACTTAAGATGGATTAATTTAAGGTGTAAAGTTTAAAGCGTATTATTACGAAGGAGGATTAAGCTAAACTGAGCTAATGACACCACTTTTGAATGCATAGCCACACAGCGGATTCAGAGCTTTGGCTCCACGCCTTTTATTACTTAAATGTACTTACCTTCTTAAATGTCCCCATAAAGATATATGCTCTTATATTCCAGATCTCCATGTTTTCCTTTTTCCATGTCGAGAAGTTTAGATGTCAGAGGTAGAATTTGGTTTGGTAGGAAGGTTAGGTAGGGGGAAGGAGACATAGATGTCTGTTTTAGCTCTTCCCTGTGATGGCAGTGGCACTTGATGTGACTTGATGATATTTATTCTTAGATGATGCATTCAGTAAGGAAGAGATAACTTCATGCATGTTATGTAGGAGAAGAAAAAGCTGCATGAAGACCTCATAGCAGCCTTTCAGTGTCTGAAGGGGCCTACAGGGAAGCTGCAGAGGGACTCTGTTAGGAGCTGCAGGGACAGGACAAGGGGCAATGGGTACAAATTAAAAGAGGTGAAATTTAGGTCAGATGTTAGGCAGAAGTTTTCCCTGTGAGGATGGTGAGACACTGTCCCAGGTTGCCCAGGGAGGCTGTGGCTGCCCCAACCCTGGCAGTGTTCACAGCCAGGTTGGATGAGCCTTGAGCAACCTGCTCTGGTGGGAGGTGTCCCTGCCCAGGGCAGGGGTTGGGACTAGATGATCTGTAAGGTGCATTCCAACCCCTAAAAATCTATGATTCTGTGTTGACATGCCCAAATGTCTGTGTGTTCCTTCTCTTTTAACATATTTCTATTGCTTTATTTTGTTGTTACTCTCATGGTGTTGGGATATCTGTGATTGCAGCATCCAAATTTTTGCAAAGCTCTGTACCCTCTTATTTTACAGTGTGGTTTAAAATCAAACTGTAAACTCCCCACAAAATGCTTAGCTTGCATTAAACAGAGTCATGAATTAACTAGCATAATTTGTCGTTAGTAATAATTCATAAATAAGTAATAAATCACCTGAATTGGTTTTTCAGGAGGGAAACTGATTTGAAATTACAAGTTTGAGTAAGTTAAACAAACCACTTAGTAACTCCTTCTGTGTATAAGTTTATCCCACTACAAACAATGCCGTTAGGTTTTCCTCGAGGGTAAGGTAAATATCAATATTTGTAAGTAGATAAAAGACTAAATATTTAAAAGAAAGACAGAAAAATAACTAAATAACACCTGACTATTACGGAAATTCTTCTATTTAGGCAATCATATAAAAGCAAAACAAGTACAAAGAAAACACATGGTTGAAGAAGTGAAATGTCACAAAAAATGCAATGCAATGTGAAAAGTACAGGGTTTGAGTCAGAATACTTTTACATTGCATCTCACAGAGAGTGTTTTTCTACACTGTTTAGTGAAAGCATAAGAAACCTGAGACAAAACATCATAATGTTTCATTTTATTATTTGCTGTGTGGCTTGTGGTATGTGATGAAAGGTCTTGTGCTTCTCCTCTCTGTGGAGGTCAAACACAGATGGAGGTGGTGGCAGCAGCTTTATGTTCTGGGGCTGGAGAAACTAACCTTGGTGTCCTGTAAAAGCATTGATGAATATAATAGACTGTTCTTACTTTGAATCCTCCTGTCTTTGGCAGTCTGAGATATACCTTAATTTTTTTTTTTTCAAATACATATTCCCCTTACTAATCATTTGCCTTTTCATTTCAGCATGTATCATGCTGAGTCTCCAGGGAGTGGTCAGTTAGAAGCCACTGTTATTGGTCCTAATCTTGTTTTCAAGATGAGACTGGTTGTGACTCTTAGTGCCATGGTCTAGTAATCACAGTACGGTTGGACTCAATGATCTTGGACGTCTTTTCCAACCTGGTGGATTCTATGATTCTAGACCTGGATTGCTAATTCTGGGAAGAGGGAGGGGAGCAGGAGGGATCAGACTTCCCTCCTTGGGGTCTTCTGGGACCCTTTTTCCCCAGCTGTCTCTAGGTGAGCTCAGAGGTGCCTGCAGCCCTTTGGGCTCTGGGCAATAACAACTTGTCAGGCAGGAGGACCTCGAGCTGGATTAGGGGGATGTCCCCAAAGAGGGATGGGCTGCATCATGCAGTGTCCAAATGAGAAGGAGCCCCCACCCCTGGCACACTCAGTCCTCCATCCTAAGGACTCATCTACACACTGGGAGAGGTCCAGGGGTGGCTGTGCTCGGTGGGGGCCACCAACTTCAGGCAGACCTGGAGCTGGAGCAGGACCCTAGGCACAGCAGCTTCAGAAATGCCCATTTGTGTGTGTGTCTGCTGTCTTTTAATTCTGCAAATCCTTTTCTGCTCCATCTGATTCCAGTTCTCAGGGTCACTTTGTGTGCATTTGTAGTACACAACCAGCACTGAGAGTGTGCAAGTGATGTCTCTAAGTCCTCTGCAGCACATGACTGGGCTTGTGTGCATCCAGCCTCCCAAAGAGAGGGCCAAGTGGCATTTCCATCAGCATCCAAAGCATCCAAAGACTATTTTCTATTCATTTTCTTCTCTGCAGTCCATGCTGCACAATAAAAACAAATAAATATGGCATTACTGCTACTATTAAATTAAATTTAAAAAAGAAGCTGGCAATTCTTAGTCTCCAGAAGAGGGTGGAGCAGGGGGAAAGTGCAGAGCCCATATAACAATGGGGAGTCTGCTTTTATGGGTATTAAGGAGGAAAATAAAATCTGCCCTGGCAGTAGTGAAATACAACACCAGGAAGATTATGTCAGCCTTTGTTTGCACACAGTATGATTCTTCTCTTTCACCAGCCAATTTGTATATTTGAAAAGGCAGTTGCTTGGTTAAAATAATTAGCTGAACTTCATCCAATTCCATCCAATTCCACAATTATGTGGGAAAAAAAAAAGACCTTTGAAGAAATACAGACAAATGGGTTTGAGTAATTTAAAAAAAAAAAAAAAAAAGTAGTGGTCACTGAACAACTAGAGTTGTCTAAATAAGTGTAAATACCTGCATATATGTGTGTGTGTGTGTGTGTGTGTGATAGTTTCAGCTGAGCCAGGAAATTCTGGATGGCTGCTGTAGCCATTGTGGTTTGGGATGACAGCTTTAGAAGTTCAGCAAAATCCTAACTAATTCTGCCTGAAACTCAGGCAGGATAGGTTAGCCTGGGGTTACCTCAGAGGAGAGAGAGAAGGTCCAAAGCTAAATTTATGAAAGTATGTTTAAAGAAAAGAAAAAGTAAACTGAACATAAGTCATCCTAATTATTTTGCAGTTTAACAGGCAAAAATCTGCATTAATGAACAAGTTCCTTGTTTTATGTATTCTTGTATTCCAGATTATTTTAGATTACTATTTTGGAAAAAAAAACCACATGATTTTTTTAATATTTCAGTGTTTGAACAAGAGGTGTCAACTGATGGGGGAGGGGGTTATATCATTTAGAACATGGGTGTAGGTTTCTCAGTTGTTCTGATCCCTTCAGCAGGCACATTTCCATCAGCCAGGGCAGAGCTGAACAAACACTGACAATTCAAGTAAATTTTAAAACATCATTGCCAGTTCATTAACATCATTTGTGTATCAAACTCAAATGACATTTGTTGCTGTTCCTTTCAGGGGGTGGAGGTTAGTGTTGCCTATGGTGTAGTGAATTGGCATGGCATGGCACACATGGCATGGGGCTGTTCAGCCTGGAGAAGAGAAGACTCTGTGGAGACCTCAGAGCAGCTTTTCAATATCTGAAGTCTGTACAAGGAGCTGGAGAGGGACTCTGTGTTAGGAACTGCAGGGACAGGACAAGTGGTAATGGGTTCAAATTGAAGGAGGGAAAGTCTAGGTTAGATGTGAGAAAAACGTTTTTCTTGTGAGGGTGGTGAGACACTGTCCCAGGTTGCCCAGGGAGGCTGTGGCTGCCCCAGCCCTGGTGGTGTTCAAGGCCAGGTTGGATGAAGCCTCGAGCAATCTGATCTAGTGAGGAGGTGTCCCTGCCCAGGGTCTGGGGCAACTCCATATTCCCCTGTTCCCCAGCTCTTTACAGCATGTCTCACTGCCCTCTGTGTGATCAGTGTTTGATTTCTAGGTCACACCTCTCTTTACCCATGTGTAGGCTCCCCCATGCACGTTGTGCTCTGCCATATTTATCCTCTGGATTTTGTTTTTTCTCTTTGCAGGGAACGGATGCGCCAGTCTGCCATGTTTGAACTGTGCCAGGGGATGCACCAGATCAGTCTGCAGTTTGTTCGTCTGCAGCTTAGCTTTGAGGAGTACACTATCATGAAAGTTTTGCTGCTTTTAAGCACAGGTAAGTTGGATTCATAGTTACATGGGAATATTTGAAAATACTCCAATTCACAAAGCGATGCAGTGATTTTAACTAATGTGACAAAAGAGCTAAACTGTTTCCAGCTGGGATGCAGAAATAAGCCTGGTTTTCTGTCTTGGGGTTTATCTGCAATTAGCACGGGAAGTGTCTTTGCAATTTGGATGTGTCATGTGCATTGGAGGGACAGGAGTGGACAGGGAAGGGACTTTAGCCACCCTCTCTGTAGGCTGACCACACAAGTTGGCCAGACATGCCAAGAAAGTGCCACAGCTGTAGGGATTGAGGGAAAATCCCTGCTCAACATTCAAAGCCACCAAAGTTTGTCTGACTTAACATCACCTTCAAGACCAAAAGATGTACATTGCCTGTACCACAGAGCAAATGATTTTGTAATGCCAAGTGACTTGGGAATGGTAAGCCCTTACACAGGGTTCTGAAAGAGTAATAAATGACAGTGTGTGCTTTGTTTTTCTCTGGAGCATCATTCTTTGAGTTTTAAAATACAAAATTACATCTTGGCATTTGTTGCAGCACTGTGTAGTAATTAGCAGATCTCTTGGTCTTATCTTACTGAAAATATTGGAACACTCCTGTCCCAGTACAGTTGTATAAATACACAGACAGTTTGTACATTACTTTTCCATCAGTCTTGGTGAAAAAGCTAGTTACCTGTAACCAAACTTTCTTCTCTAGAATCCTGCTCCTTTTTGTGGGACCCACTCAGTGACATCATGATGTCACTTCAGTGACCTCCCTGGGCAAGGATTCCCCTGGCAGTAGGTGGCTGGATGTAGGGGTATTGCACAGGGAGAGAAGGAGCAGGAGATCACAGGGACTTATGTGCTTATTCTGGCTTTCACTCAAGCTGTCAGCAGCAGGATGTGTGTCCAAGGACACCAGGGGCTGCCAGGGCTCATGCTGCACAGAGCATGTCCCCATTTGGTGGTGAGTGGAGCCCCTTGAGGTCCTGCTGCCTTCTCCCATCAGCCCACCTTCTGCCAAAGATGAGAGAACAAGTGAATGGCAAGCAGTAGGCATGAGTTGTGCAGGACTGGAAGGCATTTATCACTGAAACCACTGCAGGCTGATGCAGCAACAGATTTAGGCACCCAGGAGCCTCCTGAGTCCCCACACATGGCATGGACATGCTGGCTGCAGGAGCAGATAGGTGGCCATGAAAGGATTTGCAACATCCAGCAAAAGCAAGAGGTGAGGTGGTGTGATGGGCACTTTTCCCTGCCTGCAGTGCCTTTCACCCATCCCACCCAGCTGGTAGCTCTGTGGTTAGAGTATCTGCCTTGGAAGGAGGATGGGAAGCTGCAGTTCCCATCAGAACTGGAGAGGATTTGGATCCACTAACAGAAACCTCCTGGGGCTGTAAGGTTTTCTTGTGCTCAGCTGTCTCCCTCCCTCCCTCCCTCTGACTGAAGCCATTCCAGCTCTCTGGGATGGAGAGAGACACCTCTGGGTGAGGAGCACTTGTGTCCTGGCCTGTGGAGTCTGACCCCCAGGTCCCACCCCACCGAGGGATGGAGGAAGTGTCTGCCAGTGAAACTGGAACTGTGGGGAGTTAAGATGCCCCAGGGATGCTTTTTTGAAGGTTGTCACTCATGTTGTCTCCAGAAGCAACTAGCAGTGCTTCACATGGATGTGCTCAGGGCACGCAGGCTCCCAAAATGTTCTTCAGGTGGTGTCTGGATTGATGTCTGCTGCTTTTTAATCAGCCCTAAAGGGGGAGAATCTTTAGAAAAAGAACCTGAAGGCATTGTAAAAACACAGCAAAATGTCTTTAAGCTAAGTATTTATTATTCTACCCTCTGGAGAGTGTTAAGTAATGAGTTATTGCAAGAATCTGTTAGGTGAGATCAGCTTGGCCAATTAACTTCAGTGAGCTGAGTCTCTTTGAAGCACACACCATGGTCACTAGAAAACCTGCTAAAAATAGTTTGTTTTGGGAGAATCAGGATATTTACATTAGAGAGAGAGAGAGAGAGAAGGGAGAGCAAAATGGAAATGAAGACAGTGGTAAAACCCAGAGAGTGTCATGTGAAGGGTAACAAACCTGGTTTAGAATCGTTGCACCTTGGTACAATCTCATGATGGAAAACACCAGGTTTGTTTTAATTTACTTTTTTTTTCTATGGAATCATGTGATGAGCAGAGTATAAGTTATTCTGAAACTTTCATGATGACCACATCAAGGAAGTTTCACTCCCATATACATGTGGAAGAAACCACACATTACAACTCAATTGTTTTCTTGCTTTCCTCAGACCATAGATTTTGGGAGCTTACCAACAGCATTGCTGCATTTAATAAGTAAAATCAGAAACAACTGGGCAAACCTCCAGAATTTCATGTTTTGCTTGAGTTCTCTTTATTTGTGGTCTTTCTTAATAATCTGGCTGGGTTGATGGTATAATAATTTTCAGACAGAACAGTAAAACACATAGTAGTAGACAAAGAAAAGAGTGGCTCTAACAGTCTTTAAGCAGCATGTAGGAATATAAGCCTGTGAGTATTAAAGGAACAGTAAAGCCCATGCATTTTGTGTAAGGGCCACAGCATATTCTGATGGCTTTACTCATCTTGATTGGTGCCTCTGTATTCTTTCAGCTTGAACTGAATGTGTAGATTTGTTCCAGACAGTTTCATTTATCTGTCAGCCAACTGACTCAGAGAGTTTACATCTAGAATTTAAAAAATAATGTTATGTTTATAAAATATTAATAGATAATGTTTATACTGTGATTAGATAATACAAATATTTAGCAAGCAATAGGCAGGTCTATGTGTTACCTCCAAGACTTTTTCTAAAGATTTCTTGTGCCCCCTTCCAGCACTTGGTGGCCTCAAGTCCTTGTTGCTCATGTGGTGGTACAGCTCCTCCTTGTTTTCCACTGCTAAATTGCTCTGGTAGATACTGGTGCTTTTTCTTAAAGCTTCTACTCTGGAGCTGTTTGGGCAGTTATCACATGTTTATGATGTGATTTCAGTGAGATAAAGGGCAGTTCACAGGATTTCAAAGAGAAGAGAATGGATGAACAAGACAATTTCTGTCAAAATGTTAAGTCAAGGTAAGCTAAATTGGAATAGCACCTCTTTTTCTTTCCTTTCTTGAGAGGTAATTTCCCATTTAGCTTACTCTGATGTAGCTTTCTGGCTTGCTTAAGAAATAAACTCACTCCTGTACAGTATAGTATTTTATTTTCCTTCTGTGGACTATCATTAAGAGATACAGAGAATAAAACACTCGCTGGCTAAGCAGTGTTCAACCAATTCAGATACTAAACACCAGAATATTTTGAGTAATGTTATTAATAACCTCTTCGGAGTTTTCATAGTCATCTGATCCTAATAAGCCATTCCTGTTCAGGGCAGAACCTGCTGAAGTGCAAGGGTATTTGCAATCTGTAAAGAAACAGTGTATTTGCTTTTGTAATTAGTTGTGTTGATACCAGTCACAGTAAAAAGTATCAGAAATCTCTACTTTTAGCCCAGTTGTGAAGATGGCAGATGGAATCTTTAACAGGACACTAGAAATGCTTGCAACTGTCTGGGGTGGTCAAACACTGGGTCAGGATGCCTGTTGGGAAAAGAGTCTTCTGTTCCATGCAGAATCGTTTGGTTTGTCCTAGGTGTTATGCAGATGCTTGCTAACATTCAAGGGAATTTTAGATCTGACTTGATGGCATCAAAATGTGTCACTTGGTCTAGCATTTCTGCAGATAACAGCTGTAATTCTGTACCTTCTCCTCCTCTGCCAAGTGTGGGAACTCGTTCAAGACTGATAAATCACGTCTTCCACTTCTAAAAAAATCCTCTTGATCCATCTGCTTTTTTTTTTAATGTGGTTGGATTGTATTAGAAACAGTTTGGACATGAGGGTAGCATGTGTCATTTTTCTGAGATGTTATCTCGTCCTCTGCCACAGCCTCTGCAATCACACATCTGGAGAGGATGCCTGAATTGCTTGGAAATCTGTATGATGTTGTTGATCCCTTACCAATGTCTGTAAAATTATGGACTTTGCTTAAAGGTTTAATTCCTTCATCCATTAACTGGTGTAACTGTTTAAGTATGCACATCAAAATAATAAGCAATGCAGTTAATATTAATTTCAGACTGTCTTTTCAATGACAGTTCCCAAGGATGGTCTCAAAAGCCAAGCTGCATTTGAAGAAATGAGGGCAAATTACATTAAAGAACTAAAGAAGATGGTAACTAAATGTCCAAGTAACTCTGGGCAAAGCTGGCAGAGATTCTACCAACTGACTAAACTTCTTGACTCCATGCATGATGTAAGTATAACTCCTCAGGGAGTGCAGAAAAATTAAGAAAAAAAAAAATCTCTCCATTAAGGTCAACCAGTAGTCTTTAATTGTGTTAACCAACAGGGAGACAAGAAATTAAATTCTTTTTAAAGGAACATCTGAGAGAAGTTGTTAGATAAATTTAAGGACAACTGCCAAGTTAAATAAGAAAATAGAAGTCATTAAGGGCTGGGTCCTGCTGCCTTCTCCTGTGTTAAATGGTGGTGTGTTCCTCCAGTGATTCATGTAGTCAGTAGAGCTGTTAGTGAGGCCAGAGGCTCTGCAGCTGGAGAGGTGATGCTAAATGTGACCCTGCTCCATGCAGAGCTAGTGCACCACACAGAGCATCACGAGTCCCAGTGCAAGCTGCTGGATCAGCGTGTCACACATCCAACACACCTGATGTGCTCATAAATCTTGGACTAATTTGGGGATCTTTTACAGCTGGGATTGTAAGAATGATGACTTTAAAAGATGTGTTAAGACCGTAGCCATCTTGGCTCTTCAAAGCTTTATTTGAGCTTTTGAAGTATAAGATTCCTTGTTGGGTTATTTCTCTCTGGCCTTGCCTCATTCCAGTGTGAGCTGTTGTTTTGCATGTGGCAGGTGTGAGATGTGATAAGGGACATGGGGAACTATAAGGTTAGTCTCAAAGCACCCAAGCTGTTGATGCCTCCACCCAGAGTGACTCTGAGGGGTTGTGGTAGGTGCACAGAACCAGCTTGTGATTGCCATTGTGACCTGGAATGTTGAGCTGTTTGGTTGGGGGAAACCTGGTTCTAGCCAGTAAGATGGTTGAGTGCAAAGATTTACCTCTCCAGGTGCTTTGAGCAGCATCATAGGTGTATCTCCATTAACCTTCTGTAACAGAGCCTGCACAGAGGAGGCAAGTGACCCAGTTGTTAGGGTCTCCTCAAGCCAAGAGGTTTTCCCAGTGCCCCCCAAGAGTGCTCCAGCCTATTGCTGGCACCCATCCTCTCTGAAGCTGTACCATGGTGCAGCAAGTGACAGGAGACTCATGGGGCCCATGAGAGTGATGTTCAGTCATGTTTGAGTCCTCCCGTGAGCGGAGACTGAGGCCCAGCAACGTGCTGATCAACTCCCAGTAAAAACTGGTGAACTGCAGCCAGGGTGGAAACTGTCCTACTCCATTCTGGGTGTACAGGGAAGGAACTTTGCTGCATGAAGAACCTACAGCTTTCAGAGCTTGCATATAAATGTGCTTCTTTGTACTCGACTTAAATTTCATTTCGTGGAGACAGTACAGTACAGTGCACTTCAGGTCAAAGCCGTATAAGAGCCTGAGGTCTGTTTACAGAACGTACATATGGAATTATTTTTCAAATATTGTTCTGTTGTTCATTAAAACATTGCAAGTCTTAGTGGGAGGCAGGGAGAGTATTATTAGTACTGCAGTAATAACTTATTCTTCAGAGATCAGGTTTCACTTAGTCGGTGCCAGCAAAGGAAGTTGTAGTGTTTTAGTGGAAAGAACAGGGATGGGTGATAAAATCATTTGCAAGAATTCACATCTGAACCTTGAGGCAGCACAACAAGCATTTGTGGAGTTTTCTAATCCTCTTCAGGCTAGGCAGTGTCTGTGATTTGTTAGAGAAATGGGTGTGTTTGTGCACTCAAGGTGACTGGCTGACAGGCTTAACTGGGAACGCTACCGTGTCCTACAGACATTTTCCAAAACACAGCGTTGGCCGTGGGGAGCTGAACTAACCAGAGGAAGCAGCTCGCTCTTGTATTTTATTTAATTTTTAATTAAGCTATTTTTACATGACTTTTGTTTTAATAGAGCACTTTCTTTCAAAGGACTTTTTAAAGAAAGTCCCATTGTCAGCATTCTCTGCTGAAAAGGCCAGTTGTGTGCACAACAGTGAGTCCTTTCACGGGTGATACTGGAGACTTGTTCAACAAAGGCACGTGTTTAATTTTTTCCTCGTTAAAAATGGTGGGGGTTTTTTTTCTGGCTTTTTGAAACCCATTAGAATAAATTTAGAGTGGCAATAATATTAATGAGAAGTGAGAATTATTATTCTCCTCTCCCCACCACCTGTTAGTGCAGGATTTCTCCATTCAATCCGTGTAAATGTAAATTATTTTTTTTTTTGCTCAGTTCCTCAGGATAGGAGGAACGCTTTCTCAGCTGTCACCTATGTATTTTTAACTTACTCCATTATAATTTTAGAGGGTGAGAATATATTTGGTGCTGAGAGGTCTAACTGAAGCTCAGGCTCCATGTTTACATGCTGCTCTAGCCACAGCATTGGCATTTGCAATGCAAGCCTGAAGGGACTGGTGCAGAATTCATGCTAGTTCAGCCCTCCTGCTGCATCCAGCTTTTCTGTCAGAGCAGCATCTCATCACTTGTGAAGTTCTCTTTACCTGAGAGTAGTGGCAAACAATAAAAAAATACTGCTCCTTTGCACCTTCACACTTGCTTTCATTGACCTCATTTTTAACTAGTCGTTCTGAGAACTATGTGAAATAAGGTGCATGAAAATATCAAATTTGCAGTATGCTTGGCTTATATAATATGAGAAAGCAAAAAAAACCCCACGAACAAGATGGTTTTACATTGCTCAGTATACTAAATCATTCATCCACACAGTGAACATATGTGCAGGTAGAAAAGTGCCGAGCTGAGGGGAAAAAAATGAAATTTTCAAGAAGGCCAGGTAGGCATTTAAGTATTTGAAAACATCAGCAACTTTATTTAATGATCCATAAAGGCTCAAAGCACTGAAAGTGCAACTGCAAAATAAGAGATCAAAACCCATCCCAAGCAGACAGGATAAACAGGGTTTCACGCTCGTGAACTCCTGCGCTCGGCCTTGGGAGCATGGCCTGTCATCTGTGTCATGCTGCACCAAAATGCTCCTGATTTGCATGATGCAGTGAGGAAGCAGTGGCTGCTGACAGTGTCAGTCTGGCTGCACAGCACTCCCTTCCTCTCCCTCAGCATGAGATGATCATAGAATCAGCCTGGTTGGAAGAGACCTCAAAAATCATCAAGTCCAACCCTACCGTGGTCACTAGACCATGGCACTAAGTGCCACATCCAGTCTCAGCTTGAAAACCTCCAGGGATGGGGAATCCACCACCTCCCTGGGCAGCACATTCCAATGCCTGAGCACTCTCTCTCCCTAAAAAATCTCTTCCTAATCTCCAACCTAACCCTCCCCTGGCAGAGCTTGAGTCTGTGCCCTCTTGTCCTGCTGCTGGTTGCCTGGGAGAAGAGACCAATGGAGAGGATTAGCTTGTTGCCATTTACTTGCTCTTGTTCTATGGCTCAGTTTTGATGGTGTGGAAGGACCCCAGGGTGGGTAACTTCTTGGAGTGCTGAGGGCAGCAAGGTAATCAATATACCATCCCTGGAAGTGTTCAAAAAAATGTAGATGTGGCACTTAGGGACATGGTTTAGCAGTGGACTTGGCAGCGCTGGGTTAATGGTGGGACTCACTGACCTTAGAGGTCTTTTCCAACCTTAATGATTCTATGATTCTGTATTTCCTTCTCATAGGGATCGTATTTCTTGCTATTGTGGCTGGCTCTCATGTCATTTCCTGAAGCAGCCTTGTGTTAAGAGCCCTAGTGTAGCAAGGACAACCCACCTCTCTACCCAGAACATAAAGGTTTTGGCCTTGTGCGTGTGAATGGCCGTGAGCATGTCAGGGAGAGATGCACGTGCAGCACTTGGAAGTAGGTGAAGTGCCTTATGTGATCAGAGAAACGACACGAAGCAACATTAGAAACAGATGTACTACACATGGTATCAAAAACTTCCTTTGGATCCTCCTTGTCATCTCCTGTTGGCTTTGGCAGGAAGGGTTGTATCTTGCATGGCAAGCCACATTTCATATAGAGACTGTAGTGTATGGTTAGGGGGTTTGCAGAACGAAAGTTGAATTTGGTTTCAGTCTGGCTGATACTGAACAGACCTTGAGTGAAGAGGGTTTTTGTTTGGATGCCATGACATTAAACCCTAATGTGAACCTTCCCCTTGTCTTGGCAAGACAGCACCCTGCGCTGTCATTTGCTTGTTGACATTTTCTGCCAAACAAAAATACATTCTTTAAGGCTCATGCTGCTGAATAATTAATTTTCTTTGTGGTTCCTGAAGGGAATGCTTTATAGCTGAGGTGGATCTTTCCGTAGGCTGAGGGCGCCAGGATTTCACTCGCTGAAAGAGCTGACAGTGGGAAGAAGGGCACAGATCCTCCAGGGGCAGGTTTGCAAGGAATGCTGTGCTGGATACAAATGTGCCTCTGCAGGTGCTTAATCCTGCAGATATGAAGCTGCAGATGAGCCCCTCAGCTGTCATCCACAATTTTGGGTGCGCTTACTTTTGCTACCGAGCTGCCAAAGTTGTGTCCCACAGTTTGGAGATTTGTTTTAGTCCCAAGTGCATGAATTCTAAGGGTAAGTGTTTTCTGGGCAAGGAAAGAAAGGCAGAGGAAGTTGAGGCTGTTCAGGCTGGAGAAGAGAAGGTTGTCTGGAGAACTCATAGCAACCTTCCAGTATCTCAAGAGGCTTCAGGGAAGCTGCAGAGAGAGACACTCTTGGTTAGGAGCTGCAATGACAGGACAAGGGGCAATGGGTACAAATTGAAAGAGGGGACATTTAGGTTAGATATTAGAAAGTTTCTTCCTGTGAGAGTGGTTAAGACACTGGCACAGGTTGCCCAGGGAGGTAGGAGATGCCTCAACACTGGCAGTGTTCACAGCCAGGTTGGATGAAGCCTTGAGCAACCTGCTCTGGTGGGATGTGTCCCTGCTCAGGGCAGGGGTTGGGACTGGATGATCTCTAGGGTTCTGCTCCCAGTGTGGCCTGTACTAGAGCAGCAGCGAGGTAGGAGTTTGCTGGGTGTGTGTTGCAGCAGCTAATGCATCTGTCGAGTAAGAAATTGATTCCCAGCTCCCTAACGTAGACAGAAGCTACTCTGCGGGTCATCTTACTCAGTTTGTGATGGTTGGATCTCTTGGATGTTCGCTGGAGAAGGGCAGAACCCCACTACTGTTGACAGAAGGGCAATGAGGATGTGACTCAAAGTTTGCCCTGGCCAAAGGGCTGAGGATGCTTCACTGGTGTGTGATGCTGTGGGTTCACATACATCCTCCAGGCATACAAAATTAGTTCAGCTCAGCTTCCTCCTTGGCAAGTGCTGTGGTTTCAGTGTGCACATGTTTATGAAGAAAGCACAGAGAAATGAGTGAAGTTCCTCAGTCAGATGAATGCCCCTGTCCAGGCAGAACTAGTGTCCCTGTTTGCTCTGTCAGATACTGTTAGTGCCTAATCCATATGCATTTTATCCACCTTTTACTCCTTGCTAGCATGAAGTAAATGCATTGCATAGGTGTGATCAGAAGCTTCATCCCTTGATCTTAACTTGTGTTCCTTGTGTTTGTGGAAGGTTTTACTCTTGGGTTAAGCATTCAAGATTTCATAGGCAGATAAGAATTGGCCTCTGTGGGCAGCAAGGGATGTATGTACCTCCAAGAATTAGACTGTGAGCCATCCCAGGGGAGGAGTATCTTTCTCCTGAGCCCTCAGAGTAATAATTGATTTACATCATGGAATTGTCATAGGACTGGGAGCAAAAAGGAATATAGTAGTAATGGAATAATCAAGACCTGATTGTCAGTGGATTTCCTTAACCTTACTGGTTGTGGGCTCAGGAGCTTTGTATCCACTGCACAAAGAGGAAAAAGCAGCAAGTGGCAACAGTTCCAGACTTGCCCAGGGTTCTTTGCTGGGTGAGCAGAGACCTGTTCCTGAAATGGACAGAGAAAAGTTTTGAAGTGTCTTTGTCTTTTTTATTTTAAGGGGAGAACACTGAGGTTTCTGACAGTAATAGCTGTAGCTAATAATAGGAAGAAATTACTCAGCATTGTGTTGTTACCCTACTGCTGTCTTAATTGCTGTATCAGTAGGCTTAATCACAAAGATGCTCCTGATAGAGAAGTGACTGTGGGCTTTCATACCACACTCAGAGATTCTGAAATAATATAAAGTCAGAAAAATAAGCACAGCAATGTGCAGCCTTGCCAATCCAAGAGTTCTTACCATTTCTGGAAAGGCAAAGGCATGGGGCAATTTCCAGCCTGAAATAAATTCTTTTTGCTGTAAAAAAAATTCTGCAAGTGCTCAAAGGTCACTGTAACTGTATTAACTTCAGGGACTTCATTAAAAGATTCATTTTTTTAATTATGAAGAACAGTATGGGTGAAAAAGTCCATTTTATGGAAACCACACCTTAATAACAGAAAATTACATTTGATTAATACTCCTATTTCTCAGAGGTGCTTAATACAGCATACAAATGCAAAGATTGATTAAGTAAAAAAAAATCTCAGAATTACTAAGACTGCTGTAGCCTTGAAAATGTTTTAGCACAGCACAGTCTCTACAGGGTAGTGATGAGAGAAAGCTTCATAATTAATGACTGAAGTGCTGAAGGGTTATAAGGAGCAGCTGATCCGCTCACTGGCAGAAGAGCTGTCATGTCTTACAGCAGTCTTGGTGACATGGATGTGATAATTCTGACCTGAGTTTCTCCATCCACACAACCCAGCTTAGAGTCATTTATTTCGCAGTATTTGCCTGCCTGGAAAGGCTGAAATCTCCATTCTGGCAGATGCCAAGGCCACAGCTGGGTGAAGCCTGGCACTGCCCACCAGGAGCAGAGCAGTACCTGATCCCCCCACGTGCAGAGAAGGGCTTGCAATGCTATCGGAGTTTTATTGCCAGCTCCAAAGTGTTGATGAACTACCTCCTAAAGTGGTAAGAACAATGTCCTGGTTGCACCCTAGGGAAATGGGAATTATTTTCGTGGTGGCCTTAGCTGCACTGTCTGTGCACTGCTAAGCTGTAACTCTTCTCAAGTGTGCTTCAGCAGCTGAAATAATTGAGATTGTAAAAGCAAAGACATTTCTAGTCACCACGGCACTGCTTGTGAAAACAGTGGTGCTTTCATTCTCACTGCTTAATTGGAGTTGTCTTTCATGCTGCTGGACTGGAGGAGGTGTCAGCATTTCCAGTATAAACTACCAGAAATAGAGGGTAAAAGCGATCAGGTATAGTGTAGTCAGGAGTTGTCAGAGCACAGGCATTTTTCAAGCCTTTTTCAAACAACCAGAAGTATATTTGATCTAGGAAATTCATAAGCCACATTCAGAAGTGCTGGAGAACTTGTGTTGCCTTGCTTGTAACCTGTGGTGCATCAGTCACTGTCACTGCAATGACAGGCATATGTTCCAAAAGGAAATTAGGGGAAATTCAGGTAAGATATTAGGAAAAAGTTTTTTCCTATGAGGGTGATGAGACACTGGCACAGGTTGCCCAGGGAGGCTGTGACTGCCCCAACCCTGGCAGTGTTCACAGCCAGGTTGGATGAGCCTTGAGCAACCTGCTCTGGTGGGAGGTGTCCCTGCCCAGGGCAGGGGTTGGGGCTGGATCATCTCTGAGCTCCATTCCAGCCCCTAAAATTCTACAATTCTATGAAAACAAACTTTTTCATTTCCTTACTGAAGAGAGAACTTCTTTTTAAAGCAAACAACTAGCTGAATTATTTACCTGTTATACATCAAAACAATGTCAGACAAATGTTGCTTGAGATGCAGAGGCAGGAACTTAAATTTCAAAATTAGCATTGCCTGTAGAACCTGAGGTTTTCATCCCTTTAGTGCATCTTCATGCCAAGGCTGCTGGGCTGGCCAGGAGGGATGGGACCTCTGAAAATGTATGAGAAGGCGCTGCAGAAAAAGGTCAGATACAACTTTCTGTATCTGACTTTATCATTGCTGTTTACATTTTAGTACTTCTGAGTTGGCCTTCAATTCTCCCACATTCCTTCCTCTTTATTTTAAACTGATGCTTCCCCATCCCCAAAAGCCACACAAAGCTTTTAAGGTTGAAGTGAAAAAGGTTCTGAATGCAATCCCATGTTC